>NC_064535.1:5156973-5221973 GCF_023856365.1 Brienomyrus brachyistius | reverse complement strand
TAGGGCACCCCAGTGTCTCCTTGTGACCCTGTCCTGCCCCCCCCTTCACCATTTCCCCACAGTCATTCTGACATATGTCCTTTTAATCTTGTCAGAAAGCTGAACTGCCTACCTCTCTCCTCTTTTCCTAGCCCTGACGAGGACTCCTGCCAGAAGTTCGTGCCATTCATCGGGGTAAGATTCCCGTGTGTGTGTGTGTGTGTGTCTATGCACCTGTCAGTGAAATGCAGGCCGCATGTCACTGACAAGATGCAGGAAGCTGGCTGACCAGTTTGTATTTATTTTTCCTCCTTTTCATAGGTTGTGAAAGTGGGAATCGTGGAACAGAACCTCTCCACCTCAGGTAAGCCTGCCCTTCTTGGCTATTGGCCTATTCCCACACACTCATTATTCATTGGTCATTTCCTGACCAATAGGAGCAACTTAGGCTTCCACAAATAAGGGCCCACAGCCCCTAAAAGTCCCTGGCTCTGTAAACAAGCTGCTTTTGCCTATTTTGGATGAAAAGCAACAGTGACCTGTATGCAACAATCTGTGTGTGTCCCCCACAGTGGACTCTGATGACGCTGTAACTGGGAGCATCAATCCAGTGATATCCCAGTCCTCCCAGTCAGCTACGCCCTACAGCAAGGAGATGGCCTGCACCCCTCCCCCCTCGCCGTCCGTCTCTGGTACTTTGTCGGGAATGGGGTAAGGCCCGTCCATTGGACTCTCCATGGGGCTTACCTGGCCCCTCCAAAAATGGAACACCATCGCGTTCACTCCTAACCTCTGTCCTTAATCAGTGAACTGTAACTAAAGATCACTGGACAAGCTCTACAGGGAAATATGCAGCCTGGAAATTAGCACGGAGGCTGCACTAAAGTCATCAGCAAGCCTGTGAAACATGACCAAGCTAAGCTAAGCTAGCTATGAAGCCTGTTCTCAGACTGTTTCGATACCATTCGCGTTCCCTTTTGTGGTCTCGTCCTGTCACACAGCTCCCCATGCTCCGGGAGCGAAGTCATGGGGCTCCAGGTAGACTACTGGTCCTGGCCTGGTCTGGAGAAGAAGAAGGAGGGAGAGAAGCGGGACGTAGGAATCAAGAACACGCTCAAGAGCAATTTCCGCTCCCTGCAGGTCAGCCGTCTGCCCAGCGGGGGCGAGCTCACGCCCCCACCCTGCATGTCCATGACCGTGGTCATGAAGGAGAAGAACAAGAAAGGTAAGTCTCCTTCTGCCGGGGGCACCGCGTTCTGGATGACACCATCGCTGTTATGATTACATCATCACAAGCAAAATGACATCACAGTGATATCACAGTCACTGTTGCTAGGGCTCCAGAGATCAATGGGGGGTGTTAAACTGCTCAAAAAAATCAGGAGGGGTTCAGAGAGGCCTCCTTAATTTCACCCCCCCTCCACTGATCATGCCCCTCCCCACATAAACATCACTTTATAATTTTACTGTGCCATTTCCGCCTTAATTTCCCTCAGTGTTTTGATGAGCTGCCGAATGTTTTAAAAGCATCTTAAATGCATTTAAGCTGCCGGTGCGTAATTCTAACCGGGACTCCGATAAATTACCCATGACAGGACGCCTGCGCCGTCCCATCTGCCTAGGGGTCAGGTATCACAGGAAAGACGGCGCTGATTAAATTTATACAGAAACGGGGACAGAGGCTGATTCCGGAGCTTCATTCCAAAAAGGGGGTTTTATCCAGACCTGTGGAGACGTGCAGCGTTAATCCCCCTACTGATACCACTGGTTATTACAGTCTCCAGAGATCAGAGGAACCGTCCTCGAGGTGTAAAAAGCCACAGCAGGGTCCATCTGCCTCACGTGTGCCACAGGCCTCGCCCCGCCTCGACCCCACCGTGTCCCCTCATGCCCCCCCCCCCACCTTTCCTTCCCTCCTGCAGTGATATTCCTCAGCAAGAAGCCCAAGGAGAAAGACCTGGACTCGAAAAGTCAGGTGATCGATGGCATCAGCAGGTTGATTTGCACCGCCAAGCACCAGCACACCATGCTGAGAGGTAAACGGCCCTCTGTGCGGCGTTTAAGCTTGCTCTGAATGGGAATCTACTACCATCTAGTGGTAGTGTTTGGATATTGCAGCCAACTTCAAAAAATCATTATAGCACTGTGCTCAAACACACGGTTATCAGTCTCAATCTCAATATCCCGCGTTCAGTTTAAGGATCATTTCAAGGGCATCCAGATAAAGGACACTGACAAACAGGACAAAATGCATTAAGCACAGACTCCTTTTCAGCTGCTAATGAGATCAAACAACGCGAGGAGAGCCTGCAAAATGACACAATGACTGAATCGATTCTGACCATACAGAGCCGGTCTGCCTATTGATGCGTTAAGCATATTAAAGTGTAAATAGCAGCGCTCTGTCACCCACATTGACCAATATGGCCTAAAAGTAAATCGATAGCGTCTCTCGGCTCGTCTTACCCTCTGACATGTGCCACACCTGCCCACTGCTCTCCCACACAGTCTCCATCGACGGTGTGGAGTGGAACGACGTGAAGTTTTTCCAGCTGGCTGCCCAGTGGCCCACCCACGTGAAACACTTCCCCGTTGGGATCTTCGGCTACAGCAAGGCGGCGTGACACCCACCGTGCGCACTTTTCATGGGGGGGCAACCAGCCAGTCAGTCATCGTTTTCCTGTGGAAACTTCACTTCTAATCGCTAAACTGGTGTCCTGAAATCTTCTGTTTTCTGTTTTCCTTTTTTTAAAAAATAATATATATATATATATTAACAACAGGAACAAGTAATCTTTTGTAAGAATTGCGCTTGGCCCTGAAATCGGTTTTGAACCTGGCAGCCGTTTGCACTTTGTTTTTATTTACCTCTCTATCATTTCTGTGAAATCCTGTGTACATAAACATTGCGTGTGTGGGGGGGGGGGAGGGGGGTGAATATTGTGGGTGTACGGTGTGTTGAGTAGATAACTTGTTTATTTTCCCCTCTGGTGCCGAAAGAGAGGAATATTGCTGTGAAATTAGCTAGGAAATCCTTCACCTCTGAGAGAAGTGCTGTTTTTCTAACCTTTTCTTTTTTAAAGTGACATTTTTACAGTAACCCTTTTAGTATGTAAATTGCCTTTTTATTTACAAGCACTGTGTTACTGGAAGCAAAAAAATGAGACTCAATCAATCAATGCATTAAAGCAGGGTATTTTTAAGAATAGTCCCCCCCCCCCCCCCCCCCCCCGAAACTTGATACATTTATTACAGGATGAATCAGATGGAATTCAGAGATAAGCACCCAGGAATGACCGTCCGCAGAGCCCGTGTCCTGCTTTTAATGCAGATCCTTGCTCACTAAACGTCTCTGTTTTCATAGAAATTCACCAGCCATTTGTGAGTCTGCCGCACGCATGTATGACAACTAAACTGGGATCTTTTGAATGAAGATGGGGGAGAACAACAGCATGGGATAAAAATACGGCATTTCCGTGGTAGCATGGGGGATTTGTAGAACAGGCGTAACCTAATCGTACCTCACCTGTGCGCAAAGAGCCTGAGACTGAAGAGATTCACGATGGAGAGAGCGTGCTATACCGCAAAGATAGCGGCTCCTATGTTGCAATGCATTGTGGGATAGTTGGATTGTCCACAACTCCGATGATGTGGCTGATCATGTTACTTATGAATTTGAGATTATCCCACTCTGCCGCACACGAAAAAAACACAGAGACTTAAATTAGCTTTTAAGACTTTGGTCTCTGGCTTTAAATCATCGCCCAGTTAAACATTTCACAAGACCTGTGAATTTAAAGTACAGTTGGGGTTTCTGTTGTGATCGGACTTTGTTGGGATTTTGGAGAACAGTTTTTTAGATGACTAAGGCTAAGGGTTACTTTTGAGGAAAGTATTTTTTGTTGTTGTTTTTAATGAAGAGGTTTTGATGGGTGTCAGAGGGTGAGCGTGCAGGCTTGGCAGTTTCATGTTGCCGTTAGTAATTTTGACCTGTTCCCCCACCCTCCCTTGAAGCTGATCCTTGCGCCTCCATGTCTTGCGTCAGATAAAACCTGTGGCTTTTTAATGTGTCCTCATTCGCAGCTCCTGTTTGTGGTCCTTTATGGACACGCTGACCTTCAGCGACCGAGATGCTCAGTAAACACGTTAAACAGCATGAGAAGCGAGAGAAATATTTCACGGGTGGATGGTGACCTATAGTAACTAACGGGGCTGGGATTCGCTTTATACGCTAGGTGCCATTTTTACTGCAAGTGTCATATTGATATTTACAGGGGAGAAAAAAAAATTAATACTTTGAAAAATATAAATATGCACTTTTTTTTAGCACTATGACATTTAACTTCCTGTGGAGACTTTCTGTCTTTGCACCCACGTTCTTCACAAAGCCCATGAACTCGGTTATGAAGATGGGCAAAGTGACAGAAATCCAGTGTGTTCCACCTCGTCCTCAGAACTGCCTGCGGTTGGTTTGGTTTTTGCGTTTTTTTTTTCTGTCGTGCTTTGGCGGCTTTATCGCGGAGTGCGATGGCTCTGTGCACATCGCACTCCACAAGATGCGAGAGGGAATACAGACCCCTAAACCTTCCGCTACCCCACTGAATCGCAACGGCCGACTCGACAATTTAAACCTTGAGCTTTAAAGCACTAATCTGCAGGAAATCCGAGACAGGTCCTTAATTACGAAGGGCATGTTTCAGCAAGACACACCGATACGGTCAGTCGCTCTCCTGACCTAGAAATAGCAGATATCTTTGCACAAAACTTCGTTTTAAATTATGACAGTATTTTTAAGGTTACCACTAAAGAAAAACATGGTCTAACCTCTGCATGTTTTACGATGGATGTAAAGATGTATTGTAATTTTATATTTTCTTTCAACGCTCTCACAAGTGGCTGTGTTTATTAAAATATTTTTACCCTTCGTTACACCATGCTTTGTATCTCATTTACAGTCTCAAGGTTTGTGCCCTGCTCTCTATTCTGAGTATCATCAGAATTTATACGTCATACACCTGCGTGTAAAAGGCATCCAACACTTATTCCCTTGGTACTCTGGCGTTCCCAAAACCATTTATTAAACAGGTGATATCACACAGACAGATCTGGAAACAATGTCCCTGACAGCTACATGTAGAAAGGGGGGAGGAGTCTAAATTAGACACGCCCCCTTCTGCAGAATGGCAGCTGTCATCCAAGTGTCCCGTTTCCCCAGCCAGACTGCGGCCGGTGGCATTTCCCTACTGCTTAGCAGAGGGCAGGTTCACAAAGCTCTTCATGGGGGGCAGAGGTCTGATCTTGCGCCCTGCCCAACCCCCCTTCCTCTTCCATTTGCCGCTGGAAGGCCGGATACCTAGCCAGCGGTTGCGGCCTGCCTTGCCGATGATGCGCTTGTTGTGGTCGACGTTGGACATGCGGCCCACCGTGACCATGCACGTCTCCAACACCTGGGGGCAGCAGAGAGTCAGAAAACAAGAGGCGGACAGCAGATGCCGGGCTTCATAAGTCTTGAATAAGACTGGCGGTCCTCACCTGCACCTGCTGCTTGGATGGTAGCTGTACAATGGCAGTTCCGTTCACCTTCCTGAGCAACACGCCGCATGTTCCTATCACAGCAATGACACTCAAGGTCAGCAGGAGAGGCGCTCGGCGAACGTAGGTGACGGTCACGGGGAGTCCCCTTTACCTGCCGCACGGATGTACTTGGCTCCGTCCCCTGGAAGGACCTCCAGGCTGTTCACCAGGGTGCCCACAGGAAGGGCACCCAGCGGGTACGAGTCGCCCTCATTGGCAGCAACTGAGGGTTACAAGAGGAAGACACCACAGTCATACAAACAAATATGCAAAAATGGGGGGGGGGGAATCTAGCTGTGTGTGTGTGTGTGTGTGTGTGTATATATACACACGTGTATCTATGTATATTGCACACACACATACCACAGTCTACGACGTGACTAATGCATTTGCTAAAATTATAAATTTATAAAAATTATAAATTATAAAACACGTACCCAATGGGAAAAATGTTAGGGGAATGCGACTCCAAAACCTAGTAACTTATGTAGCATAAAATTAAATAATAATAATGCATTAAAAAATATCAAACATCTCCTATGGGTCTTATGAGTCTTGGGAGAATTTCCTGGTAACAGTTTCAACCAAACAGACTGAACCCGCTAACCTGTCAATTGCTGAAAGTCGGGAGTAGTGAGCCGCAGCCCCCATGTGGCCAGGCATGTGCACTGCACACAGCATATCTGACTTGGGTACTAATATCTCAGTTGTGGTAAAACAGATTTACAGTGTGATATCATGCGTTGTAGCAGGAATGACTGTATATGTGTGTGTGTGTGAAATATTCTAAACAATTCCTCTTGTACTGCCATCCTATACCTGATAAATGGTAACTGGGCAGATGGTTGGATGGATGGAAGTCCTAACTTGTAATATACAAAATGAAAAAGTGTTTTTTTTCCCACTCAATTTTATTGTATGTGTGTAAATATCAGTTTATTCATATTCCATTGCTTGCGGTTTATGAGAAATCTCACAGGCCGGACATGTAAGGACAAGTCGAGCATTCACCCGCCATGCGGCCGATGTGACTGGAGGTCTTGATCAGGTCTCCTGCCTCCATGTTTTCCGTGGCGAGGATCCAGCGTTTCCGGCTGCCACCAGCCACCAAGGCGATATCAGCCGTCCTATCAGGGAAACACATTGAGGAGCTGACTGCGAGGAAGTGGGCCTTATAGGACAATTCCAGGCTACTCTCAGAATCATGCTTAAACAGGACAGTCATATCTGATCAATGTGTAGGGTGGCACATCACGTCTGTCAATGTCTTAAGGAAGAATCCAGCCACATGTACTTCCTGCAAGCCCTACAGTCCTGTCTTCACTGGGGTTTGGCTTCTACGCTTCTCAGTGATACAGCAGCAAAGCCCTTCAAAAAGGGTACTAACCCGGCTTTAGTCACCAAATAAAAAGCCGCCGTTATTCCAAGGCAACCGCAATATCTTCACGAATCTAATAACTTTCAGCACCAAAGAAGTACCGGTATGTTCTTTCTTGCCCATCCATCCCGTAGCATCTTGTTTGCAAGGACTCCCTCACCTGCAAGGGTCATATCGGACTTCAATGACCTTCTCC
Organism: Brienomyrus brachyistius; assembly: GCF_023856365.1. Lineage (NCBI taxonomy): Eukaryota > Metazoa > Chordata > Actinopteri > Osteoglossiformes > Mormyridae > Brienomyrus > Brienomyrus brachyistius. The sequence goes on along the minus strand of NC_064535.1, from coordinate 5,214,846 downwards.
TCAAAGACCTGGTTCTCTTTGCCAGGCTCGAAGCGTAGTCGATGGAAGTCCACCATACGGTATCGCTGCTTGTGGCCACCGCCGATGCCGTGCGTCCGGATTTTCCCTGTGTCAGAGGTGCGGAAAGTCGGCTGCGATTGGATATGTCACATTAGCATATTCATGGGCTGTTATTGAGTGTTGGGCCCCACGAATCTGACAGGACATCCATGCACCTCTAATGCCCCTGGTTCCATATAAACATATTTACAAACTGTTGCCGATGAAGTGGTTAAGAAACTGGTAGTAGTCCCATAAAGACTGAAGCCCCCAGATCATTTTATAGTAAAATGACACTCTTCAACCACCAATCAGGTACTCCGCAATTAATTCATTTATGCTACTCTTAAACAATATTGGTTAAGTTGCCCATCAACGTACCTGTGTGGTCCCTGCCTCCGGTCTTCTTCATGCCAATAGGCCGAACCGTGTACTTGGTTGTCTGCTTCCACAGTGTTCTGTTCTGAGCTAAATGGGCCGTCGTTAAGAAGCCCCGCCATTGTACTGTTGTGGTGCTGTTTTGAAGGTATAATAGATACCTGGAGAACACTGAAGACCTCGGCGATGACAAGCCCACTGCCTGCTAGCAAAAAAAACACAAAAAATATATTTTATGCTGATAATTAATAAATAATAAACATGGAAAATGCATGATTCTATCCTTGCCTGAGAACACAGCGAGGCTGGCCGACAGACCCCATGTGCAACGCCACAAACAGAAGTGAGAGACAGCGAGCGCAGAGCTCGGGACAGCGCCGCCACTGCCATCCGAAGGCTCAATGTCAGCCTCACCGCTAGAAAAGGAAGACCAAAGTCACATCAGCTCTTTATTACCCATCTTACTCGAGGAACAGAAGCTGATTTATACTTTTTAACAATTCGCCATAAAACAGCCCCGTGTTACAAATATAGTTAATAAGCTTTTATAGGGCCATGCGTGCCTAATATCAAAAAACGCCGTGCAGCTAACGCTAGCTTTAGCTTACCGAATCTCACAAAAAAAATCAACATTATATTTAATTATGACAACGTATTAAAACCAAACCACATTTTTACGTACCCTGCAATTTTATTGTCAATATTATCCAGCAGTACTGGTAAGGTTTCCGTTGATATAGGTCACAGCACCGGCTATCCCAGTCTGTCGCACAAAAATGACGACAGACACGAGTCTTAAAAAAAAAAAAACACTAGGGGGCGTGTTGTAGTGACGCGTTTTGTTATTTTGCAGATTGTCTCTCGTTTTGGGGGATCCCCCAGCTGTTCCCAAGCCAACTGCAATCCTTCCAGAGTGGCCTGACTCTTCCCCGGGACCTTCCCCCAGTGGGCCGTGTTCGGAACCAACTCACTTTGGAACCAACTTTTTGCACACTTTAAGAGACGCCCGAACCTCCCCTGCTGATTCCAATCGATCTGAAGGATCTATATAGAAATCTTTCCTGATTTTTGAATTCCTCACCCTGTCACCCAACAACCCAGCGGGGAGATGTCATTTAGACCTCTTTCACTCGCGCCATTTCGGTCATTACCCCTTAGACGAGGGTAGGGTAACAGATCCACAAATAATTAATATCCTTCAGTAGGGGCACAGTCTACCCATCTCACCTAAATCAAGCACTCGACTCCTCTCCAAAAGGATATAATTTTTCCAGATTTGGCAGGGCTGATTGTCATCCCCATCAGTGACGGGGTGCGGGGTCTTTGTTCGGATTAGGCCAGAAGCACCAACATTATTTCCATCAGATCTACAGCTGGGCCCACTCACTAAAGATTATTTCAGTGTTTATTACTGAATGGAGAACATGGGGCATCCAACTTCTACACAGGCAATCTTTCATGCTTAGATAACTTTCTTAGGACACTTATTAATATATATTCAATTCAATAATATATATATAACAATATATATATATTGCTGCGATGGGCTGGCCGCCCATCCTGGGTTGTTCCCTGCCTCGTGCCCATTGCTTCCGGGATAGGCTCCGGACCCCCCGCGACCCAGTAGGATAAGCGGTTTGGAAAATGGATGGATATATATATATTGTTTTCAATATTTTAATGGCGGGACACACCACCTTGCATTTCACTGTAGGTTAGTCTGCTTGCATACCTCGCACGTGACGAATTATAAGACAACAGAGCCGTGTATAAGACCGCGTGGCCTAATGGATAAGGCGTCTGACTTCGGATCAGAAGATTGAGGGTTCGAGTCCCTTCGTGGTCGGTTTTGAGAGTCAAATAATCTGTGTTTGTTCTCAGAAAGTCGTCAGTTTCAATCCATAGCTCAGGTTGATTTAGAGTTGGGTGTCTTTCTGGTGTGTCAACAATGACCACGGATCATCCTAATTCTAAACCCTAGGATCCTTCACGTTTCAGGAGATTATAGATTTTAAAAAGAACCAGTTCCATTATCTGGTCGGACGGTGGCGCGACTGCACCAACTTTCCTTTGAAAATGGCTAGATTCGAAGACGACAAAATAGAAGATTTATAAATATAAACTAGAAGAAAAGGTATATAATTCATCATATATAGTCGAATAAATTTGGAAGAAATATTATTTTTCTTAATAATGAGTCGCTAGCGGAATTATACTGCGTTAACCCACCGCCTGTCTTATCTAAGCATAATTACTGTTCTAAACACAAGCTCACAGCCGCACCCCGCGAGCAGAAACAGTACAACGTCATGCGTAATCTGTGCAAAGACTTCTGGGAAAACATTAACTCACCAGGGCGGCCATCTTGGATTTAAAGGGGCTCACCCAACGTCTCTTCTCGATAAGGGTCTAGATAGTGTCACAATTTGTGTGCATTTGTGAGGGTTATCGTTACGGAATGTGCATAGTGTAAGCGTTTGTGCTTTTATAAGACCCAGCCGTTTTGATTCGCCGACGGGAGGAACGGGAGTGGAATCGACTCTCGATTTTCGGGGCGCGAGCGACCGCAGGAGCCGCACGGGAGACTGTAAGTGCGGATTTGTGTGGGATTCGGGGAGTGACCGAATAGCGAGGTGATATTTTCATTTTCTGTGTCCTCATCGTCGAGAAGGAGAGAAGGGGGTCGTAAAAGCTGTCAGGCTCCCGTTTCGGCTATCAGCAGTGAGTTATTATATAATGGGGTCCCTTTTTTGTTTATCTTACCATCACCTGCGTGGGCTTTTTGATTTGTATATGCTGTGTGACCCCGCATCCCGGTGGTTTATCCTGCTCATCCCGAGTAAACACTCGGCAGCCCGACACTCGGCTGAGATTTGCTAGCCTCATTAGCATGCTAGGCGGCTATCTGCTCCGCCGCCGGCTTGTTTGTGCTCAGCGCGGGGACAATGGCATCACTTGCTGCTTAACCGATTCGTGTTGCTTAGTTTGAAAACATTTAATGCGATCTTTCATGTTTTACCTTCAATCGTATATTAAATTAATCTTCAAAGTAGTTGGGATTTCATTTTTGGTTATTTGTATCGATCTGGGGGGAGACAGAGTTCTGGGATTAATCTGTATTGACTGGAAGGTATAAAATGCGAAATCAGATCATTCAGAATAAGATCATCTGTCATTGTTATGCTGTATTGCGTCAGTTCCCAAAATGTCAAATTAGGCCACTCCGGCCCCAGAATATTTACATACATATTCGGATTATTTAAGTTGTTTAAACTCTAAACTGCTAGTATAAACAGTGTTATATGGACGTTTTTGAATAGGATATAATTTTTCTCAATTTGTTAACGCTGGAATCTGCTTCCATGTATTTTATCCTCACGATAGTTTTTTTTCTTAGAATCACGCCTCCCGCAATATTTTACTGATGAAGGCTTGTAGTGAAATTTCGTAACACTGGCTTCAGTTATATTTTTGTGAGTTAAATTGTCGTGATTACCTTTTAAGCACTGAATCCAGTGAACCGAGATCTGTACTCCCGAATGTTTTTATCTCCGCGGGAGACGCACTCCCCTCTTTTTTTTTAAAGCCTCTTTCTGAAAAGGGTGCATCTTGTTTTATCCGGGTGGCATTTTAACCGTATGACTCTACTCGGGAAATGATTGAAATGATCTTGTTAATAAGCCGGTATACATAACATACAAGCCGCTCTTGCAAAGACTGAAGGGACCAAAGGTTCTTGGTGTCCTCGCGACAGCATTTCTGATCTTGTCATAATGTGTTAATATAATATGGTATAAGTGTGTGTTGTTTGGTGGCTCTGTCTGTACATAAGTCAATATTTAAACTTCAACATCTCGGGAATCTATTGTGCCGCTTGGCTATATTTTTTCTATGAAGGCAGTACTATGGCTGTTTCCATATCCTGTAATCATATCTTCTTCATTGGCTTAATGTAATTGTGGCTCTTGATGGATCTGGGAAGATGTGGTTTGATTTCATATTATTATTATTTTATTATTATTATACATAATAATAAATTCTCCATCTAACGAGGCAAAAAGAAGTGGTTGCAAATCTAAGGGATAATATGTCCTGTTACATCCCACATTTAATATCCTCGGTTTATGGAAAAATTGATCCAATTTTTTGCTTTTGATATGGATTTTACTAAAAGGTTAAGGTTTAATCTTTGTTTTATTAATTTAATACATCGTCAATTACAATTAAACTCACAGTACTTTACATTGCTTGAAATTGTTCCTAATATCGTATATAGTTGCATTCCCACCCTAATTAAATTTCTTTTCTGTGTCTGCGTTAATAATGTTTGCGTGTTGGGAAGTGACAGGATGCAGAAGTGTCAGGCTTTTTCTATCTTGTTTCTTGGTTAATATTCCTGTTTGTTTTGACGGAGCGTTAACTGTGTGATTTTTACTTTTCGTTTCCCTTTGTCTTTTCTGTTTTCTGTTTTGCTCTGGGCAGGAGTGGGGAGTCGCTGGAGATTTATGAAAACCTTTGGCGGGGGTGTCTTCCACGGTCAGGGTTGACCCAGTATCGTGTTTGGGAAGATAACCTCGGGGTAATTATCCATTAATTTGGAAATGCTTACTGTGCTACTTCAATGCACAGGAGAGAGACTGATGCCTCTGATGGGAATCCGTTGACTGGGCCAGCTTTGGCCTCTGCTTATAGGCTGTCAGTCCCAGCCTGGTGGTACTGGGGGATTTTCCACAGTGCATGTTGTTTAGATCTGCATGCTGCATTGTTCTGAGATGGAGGTAAATGATGTGGGACTTGTTCCCAGAGGATGCCACCAGGAGATTGGCTGAGTTTAACATGGCGTCCAGGCGACTTGTTCATATCAAGAAGCCAATTATATTATGCCTTGGCGAAAAATACCTGACTGTAGTGCATCAGCAAATCTGCAGCCTGTTTTATTTCTTCAGTTAAGACCGTTTAGCAGCTTTGTCCTTAGCTATTACTTATTTGTTGTGGTAAGAGATGCAAATAAATATTCCGTCAATAATAAAATCTAGGACCGTCACCGGAGTTGGTTATTCATATGGGTGAAACTACTGTAGAAGGAGGCGCGCATGTTAGGGTTAATGGCAGATTCTGCTCAGCCACATTGTAAGTCTCTCAGCTTTCAGCTGTCTGCCCTGCCCCACCCTCTCCAAACCCCTCCCTGCTCGTCCCAGTGTCCTGTCAGGCAGGAGCTGCTTTGTGTGTGTGTGCGTGCGCATACCAAATGTCCTCACAATGTGAAACAACATTCATTCAGTCCCCACAAGGGGAAATTCAATTTTATAAAAATTTGTGCTTGCAATGAAAAAACTAAAGATACCCAAAGACTCTGTGTGTGTGTCGGGGTGGATGACATCGAGGAAATGTTTGATTTGAGGAAGATGTAGTTGAATATCCAGTCTCTGTTGGCAGAGGTAGTTAAACAGCACGGATGGTTGGTCATGGCAGCATTGCCTCTGAGCTTTGAGAGGTACTGATAGTGTGTGTTACACTCCCCCTATCTGATCACTTTCTCCTTTTAACTGCTCTGCTTCTCTGCCACGTTCACTATTCTGCCATCACTGTACAGTCTCATGTGCTGTGAATGTTGTTTTCCATGCCATTGTCACCCTGTTTATAGTCATGATGTAAAAACTGGTTATTTTCACCCTGGTGACTGGCTCACCATGGTTTAAACCCTCGCTATGCTTTATGGCTCCTTCTCTCTCTGCTGGCAGAATCGACTTTAATTGCTGGGTTTTCTTGATGCCACTCTGCTGTGCACATGCCTGCATTTCTCTGGCAGCCTGCTGTGCAAATAACTGCTCTTTTTAATGGTCCGTAATAAAATTTAGCAGCTGAATGAGGAGACAATGAAAGCACTTTTGAAAGTCGGGAGGGGTCGTGGAGCTCGGTGGGAATCAAGCTCTACAATGGAGCAGTTCAGGGGAGATAAATGAAGATGTAAGGTGGTTTGGTGCTTGAGCCCCCTCCCATCCCATCTGTCAGACTGTTTGTAACTATGGTGCCACCTAACCAAGCTGTCGTAAAAGCTACTTGTGCCAGCTTCGGCCCCGTGGCAGCTGTGCCCTCTTCAGGCAGCAGGGTGCCAAGCACGACGTAACTGTTGTTCTGCACTCTGAGTTGAGGTGTTGCCCAGAGGGAGGAATTTAGGGTGTGGTCTGGATGCCGCTAATGCAGACTGGACCCCAGCCAACACGCTCTCTGCAGCGGCCTGATCCCTGGCAAAACCCCCTGGGGGAAGTATGAACAAGCAAATGTCCCTGATCCAAAGCTCAGTCTGTTACTTGGATACTAGTATCTGAGGCTCAGCATCATGGCCGTATTTGACCTCTGAGTAATTCATATTTGCTTTCATTGCACCTGAAGGCTCGTAGTCTCCGCTAACAAAAAAGAGGTTCAGGTGACTGGGAAAATACTGCTCATCTTTCCCTAACCCCTCCCTCACAAGGAGCCATTGAACTGGAGGGCCTCAGTGGACAGTGATGCCGCCAGGCACTGACTGGCATCCTTTCTGAGACACCCATAGAGCTGCTTGCCTGTGAGAATTAACTGAGCACCTTTTGGATCCCGCAGTGTCGATTTTACGATGACTCCGCTCCTTGACAGACTCCCAGCATCTCTGATGACCAGTAACTGGGATGCCAGATGGATTTGAGTAGAACTTGCAGAGTGAATCCCCTCCTATTCTTTCCTTCCCTCTGCAGAGTGCTGGAAGCTCCCAGAGACATCATACATTAGAGCTAAGCTGTAGGTCTCTGTGCACAGGGGACGTGGCCTGAGTGGCTGGTACTGTATATTGCTTGTCTTTAGTGAAAACTTCATTGTTCTGGTTAGATAAAGCTGTAACCTTGCAGGCTACCCTTCCCGTACAGTATGAATGTAAATGATGAACTAGTGAAGTGTCTGGTAGCAGCCAGGTGGGTGTTTCAGTGCCTCCCAGCGTGGTAGGGTGGGACCCTGGAGTCTTGGTGGGGAGACAGCATTCAGTTCTGCACCAGATGGAAGGAATGGCTGTGAGGTGGAGGTGGGTGTGGCCACAGCCTGTGCTCCGCCCCCACGGCTGTTTGGGAGCGTGTCAGGTGGTAGCGCCGCCCGCTTTGTGTCTTTGTGGGAATTGACTGCAGAGGCACTGACTTCATAAGGACCTGCCCCCTTCCCCCCAGTTCAGACATACCCCGCCCTTCTCGTTCTCTCTCTCTCTCTCCCTCTCTGCACTGCCAGGCTGTTTCCCCGTGCAGAACGCTGATCTAGCTTATTCTTGGTGCAGTAGGAAGGTCAGCGCTTCATCGTTCGTGTTGTTCTCCTTTTCGTTCCTCTCCCGCGTCCTTCAGCTCTCCTGTTTCTCCGGTCCGCTCGGTTCAGTGTCCTCTCCCACCCGCTGCGGTTTCCACGGAAACCACTCGCTTCTTGCCCTTGGTGGACTGTTTCGTCAGCTTGTGGGAAGGAGGAAACATAGCCCTGTATCGGGGCCATGAGCATCTCCTGCTGAATCTCAGGTAAAACGCCATTTTACGGGGGCCGTTTCTGCACATTCTGGTACAGCCCCCCTGTGTCTGATGTACATTAGAAAGCTCAGTGCCATGAGCCTCTTGCTGATGCTCTGGGGGTCTGGTTTGCTCCTCTAGTAGTTCACTTGTAGTGGTGTTACTCTCTCGTCACCGTGGGGCACAGATGTTTTGGTCGCCCTCCGAGTTCTGTCCCGATTAAACCTGCCATTGTCACATCCTGCCATTTGCTGCAGTAACCTGACGTTAAGGTGCTCTGTTGTGTCAGGACGTCGTCCGTCATCTTTGTCTGCCAGCGATAATGAAAGGACTATTGAGAAGCTTTGCCTTCTGTACTTCTATGTTGTTAATTGTTCCCACTCCTCTCGCAGTGTTAGATCCATCGTCTTATGTGAGTTGTGCTGCCACAGGACGTGATGATGTGGCTTTTTCATCCAGAGGCCTTCCATATTGGATTATAGATCAGCGTCAGAGCAGAGTTGATGGCCGCTGTCCTGAGATGCTAATTTCATTTCTCGTCAGACAAAGGGCGGATGCCGGGATTCAGCCTGTCGTCTTTGAGGTTCCGCCCGTAATTAACATAATTGATCACCGATCTCCGAAACAAATGCGCATCCCCCCATTTTTTATTTAACTGGGGCCTGCTGAAGTTTGCTGCATTCAATGGGAGGCGTTATTTTTATCCAGTTACAGCTGTTGTACTTTTATTACATTTCCTTTACCTCCCATGAGCCTCTGCTTCGCAGATCCCCACATTGTACCAGACTGGGTGGCATGGTGTGTCACAGACCACTGTTTGGGGACGGATGGGTGGGGGGGCTCAGTACTGCTGGTGGTGACTTGCCCTCATCTGGGAGATTATTTTTTTTAACAGGACAGTTCATCATATAGGAATTAAAATGGTATTTGGAATCAGTTTAAAGGGGGGTCTTCTTCAAAGCAGGGAATGCCTATTGCATAAAGTGGCTTGTTTTCTGTTGTTAAGTGATTTTCCATCAGTACATAAATTTGCATTCATTACTGGACACCCCCTCCCAAAGAGTGTAAATAATACATGATCTGCAGTTGATTGATATCTGCCGGTTGAACTGTCCCAGAGATACGGACGTTTAGGCTTCATTTATGCTAAGGGAGCACTCAGATTTTTAAATTTGCCGTAAAAGAAGAACTAAAGGATAAAGCCTAACTGTAACGCAGCACTAACTTGCAGTTTAATTTAGCTTTTTTCAGATCTGCTTGTGTCCTCTGATGCCAGTCGCTTGTTCATTCATGGTGACATTAACTGTTTGACTTCCTTTAATTCCTTGTTTACGCAGAGCTGCTCTCCGAAGCTCAATCAGCTTGTTGGGCCTTCAGGGACTCTTCAAGCTCCAGGACGAGGCCTTCAGGATAAACCAGGGAAGGGCTGTTGAATAGAGATTTAATGGCGAGAGCCTAATTATTCATCATTCGTCACCCCTGCAGTTTGCTGTCATAATACCTCCAGCCTCTGCCCCTGCATTGGGTTTGTAGTTTAAGCCGTATTAATCTTGGTAGTTTAAAATCTTATCACCAGGTTTGCAGAGTGGATTAGAAGCAAGTCTTAAATATTTCAGAATATGCCCTTCTGATGAACAGGACCCATAAAGAGTGGATGTTTCTATGTGTGTGTGCGTGTGTTTAATCAAATTATTTCTATGAGGTTTCTGCCAGGGCTGTGGAATCCTATTTCTTGGTGCCTTAAAATGTGAAATTTTTAAAAAAGCACAACTGAGGCAGCCGATTGCCTGACGTGTCTTGTTACAAGTTACGTCTTGTGTCTGATTGGAAGGTTCCGTAGCACCATTCCGTCTTGTGAACGTGGCATCCGATTTCGAAAGCCTCTTGTCGTTCACTTAATAGCTTCTCACCGCGTTTGAGTCATGTGCTGCTCGATGCCTTCTTCACTCATGGCCTTGGCTCTATGCCAACCTGGCTGAGGTCACCTGATTGGTGGTTCCCTCCTTCCATCAAATCCCTGCCACTTTCCTACTGGCACATGATAGGATCTCATGAATATTAATCATTCTCTGAATTGGCGTGTGACACATTCCTCTTATCAACATGTTAATTGCCTTCTTGTCGCTGGTACTTTTGTTGCTACCTGCAGGTAGCTGGCAGATCACCCTGATGGGACGTTGTTCTCCTCTTCTCTGATCCACTTTGAGCCCATCGCTGCACCCCCTCCGAGGTTTTGCTTTTATGTTTGATATGCCCGCCTCTCGTTAAGTACACGCTTGGCTTGCCAGCTGCATTAGAAGTTGAAAAGCCCAGTGCTTGGAAAGGGAAAATGCCAACATGATGCTAGTGGACGTGATGATTCATCCCCTGGGTGACTCACCCGACCGGATCAACGCGGCATTGTGGCCGCCCGCTTCCCGTGGACCCACCCTTCAGGGACCGTGTGCCCCCCGCTTCCCACCCCAGGAAGCTGGAAAGATGTCCAGTGACACCTTGGAAATTCAGGATTAATCTCAGTACCATAAACGTGAAGATCGTACTTGTGGCCTAGACAAGACCGATCTTACCATCTTGCCTTCCAAGAATGAATTTGGGGTGCAAAAGAATCATGGGATTGGTCTCGTTCAGCAAGGATGCAACTAATGTATCCTTGATGTTGGGGAGGGGTAAGACCAACATCCGGGCGTTTTTACCGTCCTCTGTACTCGTGTTCTTAGTATTGGAACTTGTCTTTGGCAGTGGAAGAGGATGTTGCACATGGTCCAGTGCACATACTGAGATTTACCCTCAGTCCAGCCTGCCGGCTGCTGGTGCCCTTTTCAGGTTGCCCGTCCTGACTAGCTTGTTACTGTTGTGATGTGGGCATCGCAGAACCCGCTCTGATTGGCCCGCTCTGAGGCACCGGTTTTAACTGATCCACCCCCATCTCTGCCGCACAGCTCAGTACATGGGGAAAGGAAAGGTCACCTTGAGCGCCGACTGTGCCTCTCATGCTGGAAAGAGGCGAGGAGTGATGGGGAGGGCTTTTACCGCTGCTCTGTATAAAAGCATTGGGGGTGCCAGCGGTTTCCACCTGTAATGGGATAGCAGGCCAGCCCAGGAGCTGCGTAATTGTAGCACAGATAAGAACCGGGCTGTCATATTGGGACAATATGTCTTCATGCAGTGTACTGTGCCTGAAGCCGATTGATGATCGTTTTCCTGAAATTCGAACAGCCGGATTTATGCTTATATGAGTTTTTTTTTTTCTTTGGATTATAAAATTGCTGTCTGGCAAGTCTATCCTGTCATTAGGCTTGTTTTTCTACTCTCCTGACCACCCATGGAGAGTCGATGCTGTGCTCAGGCAGCCCTGTGGGGGGCAGCGTGGAGAGTGACTGCATTGCTTTTGCTGCCCCCCTAATTTGAGGGGTTAGCAGATGGTGCTTAGCTGGCTTCTCCTATTATTGCTTGTATGCTAATGCTGCGTTCACTTTGTGCTCCTGTCCTCTTTTCTCAAAGGGAGCTGCATTATGCCAAGAACAGGAAAATGTGTATGAATGTTACAGTGAGATATATTTGTTGGACAAAAGAGACTGCAGACATTTCTTTATACACATTTTACTTGTCTGTCTTTAGAACCAAAGTATGCAACCAGATCCTCTTCAGCACTTAACCTAAGATTTTTAATCTGTCTGCCGTCTTTGTTAATTTTGATTTGGTCTTTCAGACGCTGACAGTAATTAGCCTTGTTTTGATGTTGGGGGGGCTCCTGCCAGATTTCCACTTTGGGAGGTGGCCTGAGCGCAGTGTGGGGGGTTCAGGGTGATAAACGCTGGATGACAGGCAGCAGCTGGCTCCGGTTGGCTGTGCTCGCACGCGCCTGCTGTCTCCCACAATAGACCGGCACTGCTGTGTGTGCCGCTGGGAGTGGCTGCCTTTTGACCCCAGTCTGTGGGCCCTGCCCCCCTCCCAGACACACCCAGACTTCCCAGTGACTCAGTACGTCAAATGAACTTCTCTTGTTTTCCTGCTGGTTAATAATTAATCTGGCAATATAAGGAAAGCGCGTAGATGATGGTACAGGTTTGTGTTTCTGCTCTCCTCTTGTACGTAATAGCAGCCTAGTTGGGTTTTTCTGCAAATTCTTATTGCATTGATGTGCCCAGGATGAGGGACAGTTTTGTTAAATCGGTTGTTGATGTGTGAGCACCTGGGTTAGAGATGGCTGTTGATGGAGTGTCACCACCCCTGTCCTGTAATGCACGGCTGTCCCATCGCCATAGCGACACGTTCCATCGTTTAGTAATTCTGTCGCCACAGCGCTCGCATCATTCAGACAGCCGCAGGGTGGATGATGTTGATGTAATTCACACCATCCCAGTTTGTGCAGAACTGAGGTGTCCCAAGCTTTACTCGATATGAAAAACCCATTATCCTGAGTCTGGCGACATTGAGGTGAACCCACTCTCTGCGCCGAGGTCTGTTCTGTGCTCGTGGATGATGAAACGCAGCCTCAGTCTCTCCGTTTGTTTTGAAGGCACAATGCTGTATTCTGTAGTGGGTCAGTCACATTGTGTTAAGCTATTTCTCAGCCAAAAAAAACACACTTCCAGTTGATTCCCATGAATCTAAAATGATGGTAATTTTCACTTTTCACCTGGAACAAGTTACAGTTATGATGATCCCTGGCATTCAGTTGTAGGGTGAAGCAAAATACTGCAATCTTCATTAAATTCCACTTTCTCTCTTTTTTTGGGGGTAAACATTATCAGTACCTGCCGCTCTTCTGGTGTTCTTGCGCACATTAAACATGCAAAGTTGAGCCTGTGTAGGTACAGAATTGCTGAAATTGGAAATGGTTTTGGCTAAACAATGTGACCAGGTAATGATGTAAAGTCTTGTACTTCAACATGTAATGAGAGCAACAAACAAAGTCTAGGTTGAGTGGCTTTGTCTGTAAGTTAAGCCTGGATATCTTCTCCCTGGTTCAGCTACCCAAGTTATACGTTTTGTTATGTAGTTGAGCAACAGATTACTACGTGTAAGAACCAGGAAGTTGGGCAGGAGCTTTAAGGTTGACCAACTCCTCTTTCCTGTGTAGGTTGTCTCCAGTAGAAGATGTCCACAATGGTCTACCCACGGGAAGAGAAGCTGGAGAAGCTGTCGCAGGAGGAGATCATCTCCAACACCAAGCTGGTGATCCAGGGCCTGGAGGCGCTGAAGAACGAGCACAACTCTATCCTGCACAGCCTGTTGGAGACCATCAAGTGCCTGAAGAAGGATGAGGAGGCCAACCTGGTGCACGAGAAGTCCAACCTCCTGCGCAAGTCGGTGGAGATGATCGAGTTGGGGCTGGGGGAGGCACAGGTATGTGGGTGGAGGTGTCTGATGGGACCAGAATTACATATGCTCCAAGGGTTCCTTTTATTGCAGAGTGTTTGATTCACTTTTGAGTGGCCTCTTCATTGGCCTGTAAGTGAAGCCTCATTGATTTAATCCAAGTAAATGGTCTCTTCTCAAGTTGTCCACGCAAGCAGCAGCGGCTGCCCTTGACCCGCCGCCCTCTCCCCACGCTTCACCCTCCAGGTGATGATGGCGCTGTCCAGCCACCTGAACGCCGTCGAGTCGGAAAAGCAGAAGTTGCGGGCGCAGGTGCGCCGCCTGTGCCAGGAGAACCAGTGGCTGCGGGACGAACTGGCCAACACCCAGCAGAAGCTGCAGAAGAGCGAGCAAAGCGTGGCCCAGCTGGAGGAGGAGAAGAAGCACCTGGAGTTCATGAACCAGCTGAAGAAGTATGACGAGGACGCATCCCCGTCGGTAAGGGGAGCCGTCCGGGGCCACCGTCGGGCAAAAGATTACACGCGTGTTTGAGTCGGCCCCACTCTGTCCTCTAAAGGACACCTACTGCTGATTTGCCAATTTGTCTGCCTACAGCCGAGCCGTCTGCTCTCAGAGTGCCTCAAATCCGATCTCCAGCAGGGCTGGGGAGGGGTGGGGGCACAGGGAGATTAATCCACGTCAGCTGCCCAGGATGTTAATAACAATTTGCTTTAGCTCAGTGCTTTTTCTGGTATATGTCTGGTTTGACGTATTAAACCGGTTAATGGAACCACAGAATATCTCCTCCGTTTTTTTCCCTCTTACTGGCAGCCTGGGGGTTTTTTTGCAACTTAATGGGCTGTATGTGGGATAGGGTTACACATCTCGGTTGAATACTGTGATCTTGTAACAGTAAGATGCTGGATAATTTCAAAATGGCTGCTATATAGCCTTTTACTAAGAGACATCGACAAGAATGAAACCACGATGCAACCATGCCAGGACTTTGCCAGGAATTTGTCGGGGGCTTGATGATCTTCCTTTCAGTCCTGCCCTACTTTCCGCTGTGGTAGGGGGGCAGGTAATCGGTGAGGCTACTGAGCCCTGCAAGCCCCCAGCAAACAGTAATTTCCTCCCTCCCCGGGTAGCTCTCTGAGTGAGGAATCACAGGCAGGCTTCTTCATAAGTCGCACGTTTGAGGGCATCAAGGTGTGCTTATGTGATCTCGCAGTGAAGTAGGGTTTGTAAATGCAAGTGCGCACTGGAGTAGAGAGTTAATCGATCCCTTTTACGGCACTGTACCGGGACCCTGGCTGTATTGATTACCCATAAGGCACTTATCACATCCAGTCACATGAGCCTCTCTGGGATGGGGCTGGTTGCTGCTTTATTAGCAGCAGTGTCAGTGCACTTCTGACTCTTGTGGTTTTGTAGATTACCGGGGGGGGGCAGACTGCTCCGTCCCTTATAGACTGCAGTGCATGATGGGATTTATCGTGACTCACCTTTTAAAGTAAATGACGCTTTTGGTTTGGGGGGTGGTGTTTGTGGTTCAGCGATTTAAATGCAATGCTGCTGGTCTGGAGTCAGAGGGAGCCTTCACTCTGGCAGCAAGCCTCATTTGTTGGTGAGGGTCCCATTCCCCACCTCCCAGTAGGGCGCTGACCATTGGCTACCTGTTTCAGGAGGAGAAGGATGGAGAACCTCCCAAGGACTCTTTGGATGACCTGTTCCCCAATGAAGAAGATGAGCACGGCCAAGGAAGTAAGATCCTCTCTCCAGTTGCGCACCTATTTCAAACCATGTGCAGATGAGTCAAGCGCCCTCCCCCCCCCACCACCCTTTCTGAACACAGCAGCCAAACCCACCCAAGCTGGCCTCTAACTAACCCCCCACCCCCTACCCCCACTACAGTGCAGCATCAGCACAACAGTGCGGCGGTGGCAGCGGCCCAGCAGGGTGGCTACGAGATCCCGGCCCGCCTGCGCACGCTGCACAACCTGGTGATCCAGTACGCCTCGCAGGGCCGCTACGAGGTGGCCGTGCCCCTGTGCAAGCAGGCGCTGGAGGACCTGGAGAAGACCTCCGGCCACGACCACCCCGACGTGGCCACCATGCTCAACATCCTGGCCCTGGTCTACAGGTGCAGCCTCAGTAGTAACTCGGGACGTGACCTAATGGCTTCTGTGAGAGCATAGTCACTGTCAGGGTCAGCCACAGTTTCCTGGTTTTTCGTTCTATTAGTCATGTGGTCTCGGCTTGTGATGTTTCCATAAAAACAGCGCTATAGTTCCAGACTGTGCTGCTGGTTTGGTGGTGTTGGTTACTTGCTGCTGGATGAGCTTGGTGGGGCTTAGTCAGTCCTTTTCGTGTTCAGGGACCAAAACAAGTACAAGGAAGCCGCCCACCTGCTGAATGACGCCCTGTCCATCCGTGAGAAGACCTTGGGAAAAGACCACCCTGCGGTAAGTGGCGCAGAGACCACCCCCCCCCCCCCTTTGCAGCGGCTAAAACTTGGGATTTGTTTGCACGAGGCCACATAGCTTGTTTATGGTAACTGCAGTATTGAGGATTTCCTGCTGTTTGCACGTTGATAAGCTGCTGCAGGGAGAGGCCAGAGACGGATACCCACTGCTTTTAATGACCAGCTGCAGGGCGGTCTGGGCCACAAGGTCACGACCTCCCCGGGATCGTCTTAATGCGCCGTCTCTGCCCCTCACCCAGGTGGCCGCCACCCTGAACAACCTGGCCGTGCTCTACGGGAAGAGGGGCAAGTACAAGGAGGCAGAGCCGCTGTGCAAGAGGGCCCTGGAGATCCGCGAGAAGGTACACCTCCGCCTCCCACCCCACCCGTTACACATGCAAACGCAAGTTCTTTGATTCAGGGCATTAGTGAATGAGTTTTTCTTTTTAAAAACTTCCACTTGAAAGATGTGAGCTCCCTTTGCAGTAATCATAGCTGATGCTTATTAATGCCATTAACGTGTTACTGTAGTTTCCATGTGACAGAAGGAATTAGGTGGGATTGTTTGTGAATCTGAGAAACTGCTGCTGCTTGTCTTCTGTAAGTAAGGGGGCTCTGGTTGATGTGGGTGGGGGGGGCGGCGGTGCTGTGAAGGCAGGCAGTCCCACACAGCAGAAGCCTAGGCTCACTTGATGATATGATGATTTGGCTGCGAGCTTTGAAGTCAGGCCGGCCTTGAGCGGGTGGTCGACATTTCCTGCCCGCCGTATATCCGAGGGCCATTGAGAGCTCACAGGCGTGCAGGATTTTGAGTGCGCATGCTGATCCCGCGTCAGGGTCTCTGCTGACTGAGACCCCGTGCGTATGAAAGGCAGTGTGCAAATTATGCTGCACAATCCCTTCTTCAAAAATGGCATATTTCATTCAGTGGGTTATGGATGAGTACATTTAGGTTTCCGTGCAGAAAATGCATCAGGGTTGACCATGAGAACATGAATATGTGAGCTGATGTTTAACCCCAGGAGCAAATGCTGAAAACCGATGCAGTTCCATGACAATGAGTCTACAGAAAGCAGAATTTGCAGGTTTTGCACTGCACCAGTCTGTTTATTTTTAAGGTCTATTTATGACACTCTTCTCCTGGCCTGGTCTCCTCCTGCCAGTATAGGCACAGGTGTCTCCAAATTCTCAGTAACCTGACTAGAAAATGACTGCAGTGTAGTAGAAGGGCCATTTAAACCAGGGGTGGGGGAACTGCTTTTATGAAAGTGTCCAGCATAACCCAGTTGTGTATCAAATATTTGTTGTTTTAAGGTCTTTGGGCCACGGTGGTCTATGATCTTCCTCCTGACTGTCCCGTTCCCCTCAGGTGCTGGGCAAGGACCATCCAGACGTGGCCAAGCAGCTGAACAACCTGGCCCTGCTGTGTCAGAACCAGGGCAAGTACCAGGAGGTGGAGCACTATTACTGCCGGGCCCTGAAGATCTACGAGTGCAGGCTGGGCCCGGACGACCCCAACGTGGCCAAGACCAAGAACAACCTGGTACGCGCACTACATAGGATCTGTTATATCGGGTCACGGCAGGGTCTTGTTTAAGGGGGGGGTGAATAAGGCACGTTCAGGAACGTAGTGCTGGTTCTAGAACTCGCCCCCATCTGTGACTGAGGAGTCTCTTTCCGAACAATCATAGTGGTGCATTTTAGTCGGGCAGATTCCCGGGGGACACAGGGGTCCTCGATGAAAGGCGCTGCTCCACCTTGACCTTAATGCCTCACTTTTCATCTGCCAGGCCTCCTGCTATCTGAAGCAGGGAAAGTACAAAGAGGCGGAGATCCTGTACAAAGAGATCCTCACCCGCGCCCACGAGAAGGAGTTCGGATCCGTGGACGGTGAGTCGGGCCGCCCAGGTATGTGTTTGTGGTTAAGGGGCCTCCTCTGCTCTGCAGGAGCCTCGCAGCGTCTAAATGCAGCTCACACAGTGGTCAGCAAGCTGGTGGGTGGGGCCTTCGGTCTGAATTCTGATTTGGTGTTGGTGCTGAGAAGCAGCCAGCCATTTTAATGCTGATTGTATTTGTCAGGTTGCCCCGCTTCAAGCTCTCTGGGTAGCTTGCATTACATATAAACAGGTCTTGGGGGATTTTACCGTATGTGGCGTGAGTGAGGAGCAGAATGGCGCCTTTGATGGCCTGTGTGTACAGTGACCCTCTGTGTCTACAGGTGAGAACAAGCCCATTTGGATGCACGCTGAAGAGAGGGAGGAAATGAGCAAAGTGAGTGTGGCAGTGGGATAATCACGCCTTATTCCCCCACTGGTGACCATTCCCCAGTGCCCTCAACTTTTTTTTTTTAAACTGGCTTCCAGGGCAAGCACAGAGACAACACCCCGTACGTTGAGTATGGCGGCTGGTACAAGGCATGCAAGGTCAACAGGTGAGAGCCGGCCCCGTCCAGCTGAGGTGTGGGCGCAGTGTGCATACTTACTCTGCCCTTGTGACGCCTGGAGACAGATGCATGCTGGGAAGTGTAGTCCCATTCCACAGGCCGAGGCTGTACAGTTTAGGTAACTCACACATAGTGCCTTGTGCCTCCGCAGCCCCACCGTGAACACCACCCTCCGGAACCTGGGGGCCCTGTACCGCCGACAGGGCAAAATGGAGGCCGCGGAGACCCTGGAAGAGTGTGCTTTGCGATCCCGCCGTCAGGTCAGCTCCAAACCCATCGCTCTCTCTCTCTCTCTCACTCACACACACACGCACTTCTGTTCATTTCTGTTTGTAGGTACTTTTCCTTACAGTCTGCCATTTGATTGCTTATCTGAAGCTGATAAGGTTTTGGTATGTGGTAGTTAGAGATGCAAATGGCCACTTGCTTATCTCAAACACACACACACACACACACACACACACACACACACAGACACTCATTCACCCAGGACCATGTGGGCACACAAACAAACTGGCAGTAAACTCAGAAAGGTGAGAGCAGAGTTTTAATGTTCAAGTTCAGACGCGGTCAGGTGTGACTTGGGTCATGTTGTGTAGTTTTGGAGCCTGACTTAGCTGATGTCAGCAGTCTGTGCTCTTCGGCGGAGGGTGACTGACCTCACGCCACCTCTGTCCCTTTTGTTTGTCTTGCTTGCTTGGGATCCAGAGCAACATGGTAAGTGCTGCTTGGCTGAAGCACAAATCCCGTCGTTATTTCCGCCCCTGGAAATGCCGAACGTCCTGTCGTACCCACAGTAGTAGCCCTGTCCCCTCTGGACGAGTTCTGTGCAAGATGTAATTTTTCCATGCCACCTTTGTCGCACGCCTGTGTGTCCTCAGGGCCTCGACCCCGTCAACCAGACGTGCGTGGTGGAGATTCTGAAGGATGGAGAAGGTGAGCGCCGACGGAGCCGCGACAGCATGGCAGGCAGCGTCAAGTACGAGAGCGGCTCAGACGTCAGCGAGGAAGTGAGTATGGGAGTAGAGTGGAACGGGGTGAGTACAATTCCACTTCACTTACAGTGGCCTTGGCGGGGACAGTCATGGTGGCTGCTGAGCTGATGGACTGGTATGATTTCCCATAATGCACTTAGATCACTGAAATAGGTACACGGGGTTTGCCAATAGCCTTCCTCTAAGCTGAGATGAGAATGTATCAAAACCTTGATACCGTCAAACCATCAGTGCCATGGCCATATTTTGTTCTTTATTCCTCCCATATACCAGTCCGTCATTCTCACTGTCCTCTCTAAGGTCCTCCTGAGAATCCTTTTGGAAAAGTTCAGAGCTGATTGAATGTCCTGGCATTCTCTATTACCTTGGCTTGTTTAGTCGTCGTTTATTCTGTGGCTTGTTGTGATGCCAGATGCTTTTGTCGACCCGTTAATGTGCTTCGAAGTGAAGATCCGGAATGTTACTGTATCCAGCTGGCCATCTTGGAAATTCTCTTAGCGGAATCCATTTGATAATTCATAAGCTCACAGGCAGAATGTGTGTGTGAAGAGCCCTTTCCAAGGGCCCTGCGCGAACTTAACGTGAGCTAGAGAACCTGCCAAACCCAGCTCGTGCTGGATCTCTGGACAGGAAGCAGAGCCTGGACTCCCGTACCAGCCAGGAAGTCGTTTTAATTCAGGTTATAGCCAACAAACACCCTCCTTCAAAGATCGAGGGGAGCAATTTTGTGAGCAGTTGGGAACGGGATGGAGGTAGGGCAGGCGAAAGGGGCACCTGGAACTGTGAAATCCGACCAGACAGGAGCGATAGCCGTGTTTCCAAGATGACCAGCTTGGGCCCGTCCTTCTGCCCCCCAGTCCCAAAAGCATGTGACTGCTGCCCGTTTAATGCTTGCTGCACTCAGGCCTGTGACTTCTGCTCCACGTCACTCATTAACTGCCATCGCCGTGGCCCCTGCGTGTTTCCACCTCATCTCACTGCACTTTGACAGGTGTTTGGTCCTTGCTGGGTTTCTATTGTAGACCCGCTCACTTCAACACCCCTGTCAGATGTTATGCTTTTCCCAGTATAGCTGCTGGCTTTTTCAGAGATTCAGAGCTTGTGTGTGTGTTACACAAAGGCAGACATGGAACATTACATATTGTAGCTTTTTTGGGTTAACTAAAGAACATCAGGATTAAAATTGACTATCTAAACTCCTCACCAATAGTCTTAGTGTCATAAATGTTATGAAGTGATGGATAATACTGTCCCGAATAACACTATGGGGGGGGGCGTGAAAAGCTATGCTTTTAAAAGTGGGGGGGGGGGGGGGGGCGTTACTCTACATTGGATGACTTGGGAAGGAATAGTCCTGGATTTTTCCGGTGCAGCAGTTTCACCATTTGTACTGTCAGTTCCTCTTCCAGCTTATCTTTGTGTGTTGGGCTGTTGAATTCAAATAAGGCTCAACTTTGGAGGTGGTTAGGCGGCGCAGCCCTGCCAGAGCAGGCAGCATGCATCCCCATGACGCATATTGGCATTTGTTTTAAATGACTGCATTTGCATGTGATCCCCCCGATAGCTGTGAGGTGGCTCGTTTTCAGCTCTGGTCCAGGCCAGCTGAACTCGCTGGCATTGATTCAGGACCACAAGGGGGGTGGAAGCCAGCAGATACACCGGAGGGGGCCCAGTCTCCACACTGGGGGAGTTACGGCTCTGTGCCTCAACAAGAGGCGTTTTGGGTCCTGCCAATGCACTGGGTCCATGGAATAACCTTTGTCACCCATATACTAGCTGTATTCTCTCATAGCTGCCCAAACTGGGCGTGTGTGTGTGTGTGTGTGTGTGTGTGTGTGTGTGTGTGTGTGTGTGTGTGTGTGTGTGTGTGTGTGTGTGTGTGTGTGTGTGTGTGTGTGTGTGTGTGCACGCACACGTCTGTGTTTGTGATTACATAATTTTCTTTTTTTCTGACTGATTAGGGATTCACACAAACATGTTTACTAGATTTACTACTTCTAAGGGTCCTTATTCCATCACTAATTTCCTTCACTGCCTTTTATCCGCGGTGGTTCCCTTTGTTTTCACTGACTCAGAAAGGAGTAGAAGTACATTTTGGAGTGTCTGCCTGTGATTGGCTGCGCTGCTGTGGTTGCTGAGCCAATCAGAGGCTCAGGTCATTTCTGCATCAGAGAGCCGTGTGGGGGCAGGGCAGTGCCCTCTGCTGCAGCTCCCAGTGTCTTGCTCGTCCTCCGGCGGTTCTGTGCATGGGTTTTCTGTCTTGTGTATGTGCCTGCACCTTCTCTAACAACGTGCTTGCATGTCTTCTCACTAAGTTATTTTGTTTCTCGTTTAACGCTGCTAACCCACTGTTTAATTTTGCTGTGTTGCCACGACAACCAATCAGCCAATCAGATCTCCTCTCCTCTTCCTTGTGGATTTGTACTCTCCCCTTCCGTGCTGTTCTTGTTTACAGCTGGAGGGTTGTGGGCTCGGTGGGGATGGCGGTGGGTGAAAGGTGGTGGGGTGGGGGGAATTCTTATTATATATGCTGCTCTGGGGTAATGAGATGAGCTGTTTGCTCTGCCGAAACACCAGTGACTTTATAAGAATAACAATTTCTGGGGAGGAAGAATACTATGAAAGGACAATATTGAACATACTGCCATTTGTAAGGTCACTAAGAATATCTTTTCTTATTATGGTGTAAGTTGAGTAGTGCAATACAAAACACATGTGTATTAATGCATAGGTAGGATTGTAAGGTTGCTGGTGGTGTCCGTGGCAACCAGACCTCTTCATTGAGGTCATCTGTAACCATGGAGATGTCTCCTGGGCCCCGAGACATTAAACCCTGTAATGTATTCTGGGTCAATGTATTCTCAGGCCAGTATTTACCTTTATATGTTATATTGTTGGTCTCACTTCTCTTCCCTGGAGCAGCATATATCTTCTGTGCTTCTGAAGATCAACGTTCTGGCAGCTGCCTCACCCCTGAAAATAAGATGAACCCCCGTCTGTGACCGTCTGCTGTAGTAGTGCCATAACCGGCCGCTCGGTAACGACTGGTCACTCATGCAGCACCTAGAATCTCTCTTGGGGAAGGGGCTGCATCGCCCCGACTGACCATGAGGGGGCACTCTTATTGATGAGGCATACAACCAAGCCCCCCCAGAGTGGTCCCTAGTTTAATTGGCGGGGTTCAAATATGAGGCTAGAAAAGCAGAATAATCTTCTGAGTGCCCCTGTGCCTCTGCCGCTGTAGCAAGGACCCGGCTGCACGCATCTACCTGCTCTCTGCGCGCTGGCTGGCGGAGGGAGGAGCCAAACATCGGCCCCCCCGCCAGAGGGACTGGGCATGGTGGTCTAATGAACGCTCAGTGATGTCACAACTAGCCGATCAGCTGACTGATTTCAGGGGTCTGGTCCTGTAGTTTTTCACCTGTGGCCCAGGCAGGTGAAATTCACTGGGGCAGCTGCCGTCTTCAGCAATTTCATGGCTAGTGTGTCTTCAGTGTTCAGGCTGGTTCAATGTAGCGTAACGCGGCCCCTGGCCTGCATGTACAGGCCTGTCTTCAAGCAGGGGTGGGAGTAATGATCTGGCAGGGATGATCGTCTCTATAAATACCGGTAAAACGCCCAAGTACTGTAAACCAGTACCAGAGTGCCGGTAAAATTAGAACTGCTCAAATGCTCATCAGTTGTTAATTTTGATCTGCTGGGGAGTGTCTGAATGTGCCAAGCCTGACACTGAGGACGCACCTCAGTCTGCTTTGTGACTGACCAGGTGCTGGTGTCTCACCCTTTTGTGTTTCTGGATCTTTTTTTTGTCTGACCGGTGCCTTAATTTCACCTCGTTTTGTGTGTCTCTTCTCTCCTTCCTGCCGTAGGCTTAAGCCGCCGCGATTTTCCCGCCAAATGCTCTGTCCCTCCCCAACAAATAGGGAAATCCGAGGATTTCTCACGTCATCCCGTCCGGCTTTATACTTCCATGTGAAACCTTCCTCCGCCATTTCCGGTGTCTTTTTGGGCGACGTCTGCCAGCCTCTCACTGCTTCGTCGAACTCTTAACCGAGTACCGTGGGGACGTGTCACCTTCAGCACCGCTTAGCATCCCTCGTCAGGAGCCCCCACCCCACTGTTTTTCCTTCCACATTCCCTCTTCTCGAATCGCCATCACTAATTAATCCCATCTTCCTTACATTCATCATGTGCTGTATTGTTTGTATGTCGGTGATTGAGCTGGTGATGTCAAAGGGAGCAGGGAATGCTTGGAAGGTGGGCGCCTAGGGGCCCCCGGGGCCCATCGGCCCACGTGACCCACGCCTTCCCACCCCCCTCCCCCCTTCCCTTGGTTCCGTGGTACCAACGGTCACCCCTAGGGCTCTGAGGATGGCTGAGTTTCACCATTCCCCACAGACCCCCCCCCCCCCCCCCCCCCCCGAGACACCCCTGGCACCTTCTGTGCTCTAATTGCATCGTTAGTAGTTGGAGGAAACCAGCTGATCCCACTTGCAGCAACCAAATAACCACAACTAAATAAAATCTCTTTGCTCAGATGCCAGTAATCGGCCATCTTGTCTCAGAAAGTCTGATTTATGTAATATATATGGTGGTTTGTAAAAAAAAAAATGACAAGTTAAAATAAAGTTTTATGCACACTGCTGTTCCCACACACACACACACACACACACACACACACACATACACACCCAGCTCTGGGTCCCAGATACTCACTATTCGTGTTTTCCTGTTAACTGCATGTTGCTGTGCTTCTTCTTCGAAAGGGAGGACATACAGAACAGAGATGGGTAGCTAGCTGCCGTCTTGGACATTATCTTGTTTTATTATTATTATTTTTTATTTAGAGTTTTCTAATTCATTTTAGGTTTCATAATTTTTGTATTGCTTGGGGATGTTTTAAGAATTATGAATTAATATAGGTTTGGGATGGGTGTTGTACCAGGTCAGGGCAGGTCGCATTGACATGGGGGGGAGCGATCGACGTGGTTAACATGCTAAAGACGCCGTCTGGGTTTGCCAGTGGCCCCCGGCTTCGGAGTGAGGCGTGTTCTAGTCACGCTTCATCTGTTAAAGCGTGGGTGGACTTGTCTGCCCCCTCCCTAAGCTTCGAGTAATGCCCATGTTTACAAAGAAACAATATATATGTATTAAAAAGGAAAAGCCTGCAGTAAGAGGGAGGGGGGCAGCCACACCCCTGAGGGCCCCCCCCCTCCCCATCGTGAGGGTTCAGTGCATGATGGAAAACGGCGTATGAAATGACGCAGGTGGCACAGGAATAGAAGCGTAGCTGTCGGGCAGGCATGGGGGAGGTCTCGGTCTGTTTTTATACTTTAAAATCTGTCACTATCATGCTTCCCGACCCCACAAACTCTACTAGGCATGTGCAGCCTCGCGTTCCGAAACATTGCGCCTCCTGGTGGTTTTCCTGTGCACGTGTCACGTCCGATAGGCAGTCTGATATTTATGACAGGTATTCATATTTAAGTGTTAAGTTATTTGAATGTAATATTTGAATAATATGCTTAAGCCTGGTTATATATATCCTATTATGGATTTAAGGTGTGTGCACATTCTTAAAGCCTCGCCCACCCCCAGTCTTATCCTCATGAAGTGATTGGCGTGTAGTACATATCAGCGTCGGAAAGCAAAGAGGAAGTCAGAAGCTGATAAAACACACAGCTCTTGTTGACACCGCAGTGCGTTTGTGTGCGTGCTGTGTGTAATGGAATGCTTATTATTTATTGAGCTATTACTACACTGTAAACCTTGTTTCTAGATCAGTATGAAAAGGCTCTGTGAAAGCTCAGTAGATTCCATGTTAGTACGCTACCTACCGTCGCCATTTTGCATTGTGATCAATGTTACTCCACCACTGTTGACATTCTTAAATAAAGATTTCCATTTGTGAGGTTGGGAGTGGTTTTCTTGCGCACGCTCTTGTGTTCAGGCCCAGAGGTAAGTTTCCGGCACAGCGCCCCCTACAGCCCGACCTGTGGCACTACGAGGCTTCCAGTTGTCTCTAATGCAGGCACTGCGCAGCCAGGCAGCCCCTGTTCCGCTTCGCTGCACGGCCCTAATGCCCCCCCACCTGCCTGCTCTCTGCCCCACCATCTGCCAGCATGATCTCCCCAGCAGAGCTGGGAAAGGTCGGTGAATTTAGATGGGCAGCAGCAAAAATAACATTTCGCATAAATCTGTGGTGTGCATAAATTTGTCTTTAGTTCACTGATACAAAAATGACCAACCACATGCCCCCCTGGAAAAAAATAAGGAGGGGGGAGTTTATGGCCTTGCATAAGGTGTAGGACTGGCCTATTTTCAGTTCCCTGGTGTTTTTGGAGTTCTGATATCCTGGGTGGATAACCAACTGCTATCCCTTTCAGGACTGCCATTTGAGAGCTTCGCACCAAGAATGGCTATTTAAGCTCCGAACATAATTCTTAGGCATGATTAGCCGATGGCCGATGCCTCTGGCAGAATCATAAGGAAGTGTGTTTGGGAGGTTACATCTGTTTTCTTTGCACTTGCCTGTAGCCTGTGCTTGCCACATTATCTCGGGCACACCCATGAGCAATTCATGTGCCAGCCATTTCTGTACTGATCCACTCTATTGTGCCAAGCACATGTTTATCAGTGATGGAGGGGTTGATTGAGTATGCCTGGCTTTTCTTACACCTGTACTAGTACAGATGATGACATCCTCTTTTTGCCATGGAAACCACTGTCAAAGAAGTGATTCTGAGAATCTCAAAGGGATACAAGGTTGTGTCAGAACTATTAATTCACCATCCTTGTGTCTGTGTGGCTTGTAGTTCCAATTACGAAAAACATTAACAAATATATATTATTTTCATGCAGTTTTCCTTCTTGATGTATTTCCGTTACTTAGAACTATAAAACGGTGTTTAAAGTCTTAGACCGATTCCTAAATTTGAATGAAAATCTTTTCTGTGTGCGCGCATTACGAAGCGCTCCCTCAGGCTCACAGTTCCCTCTGGTGGTCATTGTCGCCAATTACAGTTTTTCCATCGTGTAGGAATGTTCAGGACATGTTTGCTCCCTCTGCTGGGCAGTGTGTGCAATTCAAAGCAAACCTCACATGATTTTATTGTACTTATC
Organism: Brienomyrus brachyistius; assembly: GCF_023856365.1. Taxonomy (NCBI): domain Eukaryota; kingdom Metazoa; phylum Chordata; class Actinopteri; order Osteoglossiformes; family Mormyridae; genus Brienomyrus; species Brienomyrus brachyistius. The sequence continues at coordinate 5,188,593 of NC_064535.1, read as the reverse complement.
ACAACAGTAAGTAGAATCAAGTTTCATCTTTGAATGTCATGTAAGATATTACAGAATTCGGCCCTGCTGTTCAAAAGTGTGCAATGCGGTGGTAATTCCCTGGAATGAGTCAGGAAATATCAACTGTGTTGTTCTCTACTGATCTAGAAATGCGAGTTGGGGGCGTACAGGTGTATGCTGGTTCCGATGCTTCGATTAATCCTTCACCTGAACGGTCACAGTATCACAGCTAGCTGAATAGACGAGTGATATGGAGCTTCGCTTGAAGATGTTCACAGAACAATCAAATGAAATAAATGCACATTTCGTCCCTGCAGCGCGGTTAAAGGACACAGGAGCTTTCAGCCAGCTGTTGGCAGGGAGGTCACGCCCTTTAATTCGAAGCCTGCATGCTATGAAAATTTATATGTAACCCAGACAACTGCCTGCGTTTATGAGCTCATGAACGCCCATTAAGACACAGGCACCACATTTATCACGAGGCTTTAAGCGGGGGGCCGCTGAAGATGTGGGAGGTCTTGTTCGTTCATAGAATATGTTTTTGTCTCTGCGGTCTGACAGGCCTAACTGCAGAGCCCTCAAGCTGTGCAAGGAGGGCAATGCGACTGTGGCGAACTCTAAAGGTTTACAGTTCGAAATCCACGACAAACAAAGGCAGGGTTGTGGGGAGGGCCGGGAGATGCGGATGCAAACAAGGCCATTGACTGAAAGCCCATTCAGATAAACCTTCGGTTACACAGGCAGAAAGCAGACCCTCCCCAACGACTCCCACATGGCTGACAAGACAACTCTGCGTCTCCGTGCTCGAATCACACCACGGGGATTGTTCCTCTAAATTTGTGACCACAGTAGTCTTGGGCAAACCTGATTACTGTACGTCTGCCTGTGTTAGACCGATAGGAAGCAGCTGAAACAGGTGAGCGATTAACAGAGTGCGAGAATCCCACCAAGTCTGGGGTTTTCCCACCTCATTTATGTCAACAGTCAAAATACGATTAAGAGACACGTGCCGCTGATTTACGATCAGACGTGGAGGTCGACACCTGAGCAGAGTGAACAGCAGCCTGTGGTAATCTGCAGTCACATGCCGGTACTGAGGGGTCAGAGATCAGTGGGCGGCAGGTCTGACCCATGGGGCTCTACCCGCAGGATGGCAGTGGGGCCCTGAGGCGCAGTGGCTCACTGGGGAAGCTGCGGGACGTGCTGCGCAGGAGCAGCGAGATGCTGGTGAAGAAGCTGCAGGTGAACCTGCAGCCCGAGATGCAGAGCAGGTGAGGTGGGGTGACGGAGCGTGGCAGCTAGGAAGGGGGGGGGGAGTCACACTTCCACAATTTCCAGCAGCGCTGCAAAACGGAAAAGCTATTAAGGTTCACGGCAGCCAGGAGAGATTTCGCCGCAGAACGTCTGGTGGCCAGTAGGTGGAATTATGGTTAAGGAGATGTATCCAACAGGTTGTTTCTTTTGAGAACGGGCCCTGCCATTGTACCCTTATGCTAATGTGCTTCACCAGTCATCCAGTGCATAAAAATTGTGCCTTTAATAAAGGAATGAGCTATTTTACCCCGAGAAGCACCAGTGCTGCTTAATCTTATTGTCCTGGGTTGTATCCAATAAAGTGACGGTACATGAGGTGTAGGGGGCAGGGCAGGCCCAGGATACTGGCCAAACCTGCAGAGCCGCATGTGAAGGCCGGTCTGTTCTGACAGGCTTGCTTGTCTCCCCTCCCCCAGCATGAAACGGGCAAACTCTCTGAACTTCTTGAATACCAGTGATGATTCCTTTCAGGTGAGGCACCTGGGGGGGTGGGCTTTACTGCAGGAGTTACACAAATGAGTTTAGCAGATGAGTCACTGTATGGCATCCTCATCCTAACGCTGTCAGTCAGTGACTCTCCATGACTCGGTGACCAAGGTCTTTGACTCGGATTCTGTCTGTGACTCATATGTTGCCCCTCGCGAGTCTCCGCATAGCTAGGGCTCATTGATGCTGAGTTTCCGGCACTCAAGTAACTGGCACAATTCTAATACTTTTTTCAAATATTTATAAAGTAATACTATTTTATCAAAACACATTTTACACTAAAAAATTGAAGCAGTGCATTGTGCAATTCGTAAGCAGTTTCCTACGCATGTCGGCAGAACAGCACACTTTAGTCATCTTCCCGCTCGTTCTATTATTGTTTTCCTTTCATGTTCTATCAAATATCTGACTCAATGATATAATAATCATTATTACGTGTGTGTGTGTGTATATAGGAGGATTAAAGTAAGCGTTGGGAATGTGTTACAAGTGTTTTTCAAGAGTAACGTTCACCCATCTGGATAGTTCACCTACCCGGCAGCGCCTGGGCCCCGACGTTGCTGGACGTTTACTGTTACTCGCTTTGACCTGAGGCCACGTCTCGCTCTTCGCAGGGACCTGAGGCGGGGAGGCTGAGAAACAGCCGCGGTTTGAGCTCCAGCAACGTCGATCTCTACAGTGGGAAATAAACAGGCCCAGCATCAGATGCCTGTACCCCCTAACCCTGCCTTCCCTTGCCCCATGCCGGTACCCCCGTCTCAGGACCTGTGGGCCCCCTCCTCACTCTGCAAACTGCTGCCCTGGGGGCGACGTGCCAGCTCCTTCCTTTCAGTGTATCCCAATCCACGGCAGTGCCGCCCCCATTGTTTGTTTTTGAACCCTGCAGTGAAGCCTCTTCTCTCTTGGATGCACACCTCTTTTTTTTTTTCTTGTGACTGTTTACACAGTGGAGGCGAGATCCTTCACCAGCGAGATCCTTCACCAGTGCTCTGGTTGCACCGTGAGACGGCGGCGGTGGTGGTTGGGCAGGGGAGAGCAGAAGCTGCATGAATAGGGTGCAGATTCAGCCAGCTTGTCGTCACCATTGTCAGCAGTGTCCCATTCCGGTCCAGTCCGCTGGACCTGGGCCGGCAGGCGCGAGCTGTTGACCTTGATGCTGTAGCCAATCAGCTGTGCTTTTCAGCAGATTTCCCATGTTCCTCTGGTGCTGCTTCCTGTATCCTCCTGTGCCGCCCACGCACTGCGATTATTATTTTTCTCTTCATTTATTCCCGTCTCTATCCTATACGCTTGTGTTTGCGGTCAGGAAGTGAGACATCACAGGTAATGTAATTCCTGTGTTCACTATGGGACAAGCAAGTGAGAGTGAGACAGAACTTTGCACATGATCCGAGTGACGTACCCAAGCCATTTATGCCTACCTGTGTCACTTTAGGCTTGTCCAATTATTTTTTTTTTTCTACTTGCCGTCATTTCTGTGCAGTTGTGGTACATTAGGTTTCTTCGGCAATCTGCAGCAGGTTGAGTGTGTATTACATGCATGCGTATCTGTCTGATGCTCACAGAACAGTGCTTGGGTTGAGCTTATGGCCAACATTTTTCTTATTTCTTATCTCCTTTGTCTGTCAGCTTTTATCCAAATCGGGGGCAGCGGTGCTCCCCGCTGTCAGATAAGGTCCTGCTTCTTTGACCTTGAATCATCTGACAGTGCCTCAGTGGCACTTTACCCTCGTGTGCAGGCTACCGCATACCGGCCCCGATCTGCCGTTGAGAACCACAGCGGCTTATAGCTGCGGCCCAGCGGGAGATGTGTTTATAATGCAGATTACCACACAGAAAAGGCACATTTTAATGCCAAGACTTCATCACGTTCTGTGATTTATAAGTGCTCTCATCCAGGTTGCCCCCTTCCCTGTGCTCTTAGAGGGATTGCAGGTTCCCTGGGACCCTGTAGATCAGTGTTTCCCAATCCGGTCCTCGGTCCCACAGACAGCCCATGTTTTTGCTACCTACCGGGAGCTAGGAGGCAGCAGAACCGTGGACCGCCTTGAGTGTCTGAGGACCAGACTTGGAAAGCACTGCTGTTGTGATTAAACAGACATGAATGGATAGACATACTAACCATTTTCACCCTGGTTCTGCACTTCATTCCACTCAAGTCCTACACTTCAGTATGGAATATTTTATGTTGCACAACTGACTTAATCCATAGCCGATTTACATTATGTAAAACTGATCGTGTCAGTTAAGAATGCAATGCATAGTAAGATATAAGATGTTTTTAATAATTTTTACCCGTAATAATGAAAGAACACAACCATTGCCCTACTGGCTGGTTGGTTTAAATTAACAAAAAAAATTGCATAATTTTATGTTTGATTAAATGAAGTGAACAAAGAAATTCAGCTTTTTCCTAATTACTATAAGGTACATGTATGACTTCAGTCATGCAACTAATTTAATAAACAGGATATTTTTGGACTTAACATGAGTTGGAATGAAGCTGATTCACAGTGCAGCTTCAGAGCCAGATGCATAAACTGCAGCTTAGTACTGCCACGTCCACGTGACTCTGTACTTACCTAAGCAAACTTTAGCATTATTATAAAAATCCATTGGCGAGTGCTGTGAAGACAGGCATCATCTCTGACACTATTATCCCGGTGATTTATGATTGTGTAATCTCTAACTGATCTGGGATCAGCGGCTGCTGAGTCCTGTCTGTGTCATCAGTACCATAGCAAGGCACTGCCTGTGATTCCTCCCGTGCAATGAGAACCCAGGGGTAGCAAACCGATCACCCAGGAGACCCCATCGCCGATGGTGAAAAAACTCAACAGGCCTCTTGTGTTATTCGGAGAGCTCGGTATGATCAGGGTTCAGGGGCGACAGGGCTACTTACGGGTTTATTTTAGGCACGTTTACATGGTCATGATCATAGAAGCCACGCACAACGGACCCATCACCAGTATATCCAAGGTGAGCCCACATACTGTGACCCTAAATGTCACACCTTGGAACTGGGACACTGAATGTTAAAAGGCATGAATTGTATTTTGTAATACTGGAATGTGATTTTTTTTTTTTTTTTGCACAGTCGTTAAAAGCTTTTATTCCTTCTTGATGAATATTGGGACTGCTGAGCTGCTTTGTGTAATGAAACATATGAGCAATTTTGTTTTTGTTCTCGATCAATCTGATGTTTTATTCTTACATGGGTACTGATCCGTAACTTGTTTTTACAAATTACTCGGTAGTGGTGGTCGGATTTCTGATTTGTTTAGGTGCCGTTTCTTCTATGGTTCCTTCCAGTCGATTTTCGTTTAACCGTCATAAGCAAACGTGTAAAAAATTAAATAAAATAATAGCCTGTTGTGTCCTTGATCGATTGGAGGGGTGGAGTGAGACAGGTGACACCTTTTTTGTTTTTTAACTCGCTGCTCTCTAAATGTAGGGTGTGGTAGCCATGGAAACCAAGCCATCGCAGCCTCCAGGTTATGTCCTGCAACATCCCAGTTCTTCACGATTTAGTGAGGACAACAGCTAGGGGGCGCTAACCGTGAAGGTTGTGTTTCACACTAAATAAAAGATGAACCCTGAATTCAGCCCCTGTCCCCTCGTTTTCCATCCACATTTCAGAGAAAAGCAAGGTGTTTCAGTGCCGAATCATAAGAAATTTTGATTGACGATCGTTATCGAGGAAGCATCTGGTGACGAAAACTACATTTTGTGCAACTGATTTCCATTCATTTCCAACTCAAACTGGAGAGGAAAGGACTGCAGGCTTTTGTGGCTCGTATTGAGACTTGGAATTTAGGTATCCTTTCATAATCTCCAGAGGTCTGTTTCTGTGCGTGATACTGTTTCTCCTACCTTCTCATCCTTCATGGATCATTCCCGTGGACCTCCTGAGGCGTGCTGGTCCATGATGGAGTGGAAGCTGTGACCTCAAGTCAAGGTCTCAAACAAAACCGTCCATCAGAACATGCAAAAGAAGCATCTGGGATGTAGGCGTGAGCTCGAGGCTGCCACCATGCTGATAAAACCGCAGCAGTGATGGAGTAAATCAACCATTACTTTAAGGGTGCTGCCTTCACCGTTGGCTGAGTAACCCCCATGCATTACTGAGCTTCTGACTCTTAATCACCAGTCATTCTGTGCACCGAAGACACCCCAAGCAGCCGCCGCCACCTCGAACCCTATCACGGGAGATAAGATGTAAAATATGTCCAAGCCTATCATTGTCTCGTAATCGTTGCCTTGGAAACACTACTCCCTGGCCACTGGTGCGTCCGCGTCCGTGTACGTGTAAGGCGATGCGCTGGGAAATCTGGCTTTCACAGTTAATTACTCACTGGCAATAAATGATCTTGTTGGCAAAGGCTTTGGGACGGCAGGCCAACCGGCTACTCAGTCAGCAAGGCATCCTCCGCTTGGCCCTGATGCCCATTGCGATTCTGGGGTCTCTCTGCCAAGGTGCCTCTTACCCTCTGCCGGAGTGGAAGATGAAGTTTATATCCACTTTCCTAGATATCCCTCTAGCCGAAATTAGGCATAGTGATCCGGCATCTCCCATTCAAGGTTCATCCCATCCTGCACTCGCCTTGACTCTTCCAATGGGACGGCTACAGAAGGTGATTTTCCCAAGCAAATCGCTTCATTAGCAGATGGGATGTGACAGAGGGCCTTAATTAAATATGCAGACATAAGCTTGCGTCTTAGAGCCGCAAAGCGCCACTCTTTGGGTACTTGGTTATTCTCTCAGATGTCCCTCTCCCTCTTTGATTTCCGGCTCTCAGTGAGTCCCAAAGAGCTTGTATGATGTAATACCTTTTTAAAGACTTCAAAGTGGTTTCCCACTAGGCTGAATGTAAAAGCATGACATAGCCACCTCAGCAAACCGGAACCCTTTGGAATTAAAATAAGTTATGTAAAGGCTCTGACCTAAAATATTTGTCTGGAAAAGGATCAGAACACAATATTTATTTTCATTTAATGTCCTCTTGTGTTTAAGCTAACTAATATCATTATGCGGTACTGCGAAAGTCTCTGGTTATGCTTTTCAGACGTTTTGACTAACCGAGCGATCTACACACGGTGCCCTGCTGGCAAATGCACGCCGAAGATTATTGTTTGCTGACATAGATGTTCTTGCTCGTAGGATGAATAGAGTTTGCATCATCCTCACTCTCCGCCATAGGTATGGAATGCTTGTCGAATTATCCAGACGACTTATGCATAACTAACAAGCTGGGAAGCAGAAGCTAATTCTGAAACAAGGTCCTGAAACAGTGAGCACGGTAGTCTGCTGCGTTACACACACAAACAGTCATCATGAAAAACTTGCCTGCGATATTTGCCACACACGGCAATGTCAATACACAACATCTAAAGAGGTTACTTTGAAGTCTATACGACATCATTCTAGACTACCCTTCTAGTAAGTTGAATAGCTATACATAACGTTTTCGTCCGAAATCTAATAATATCATTTCGTGGCTCAATGGCTAAATATATGATAATGTATGACAAATGTATGTGCATGTTATACAATACAATATTTGAGCGATTCCGCTAACGCATTCACAGGTACTATAATAAGGACGCCTCCACAGACTGAAACCTGCGAGAGTTTGCCCCAAGCTGAGGTCGTTACAGGCGCTGCCATCCCACACATCTGAAAGGTCCAACGGCGGCAGATGGAGAAACGCCGATGTCCTCTCACGTGGGGTCGCCAATACGGGCTCGAAACCCGAAGATAATCATTATGAGTCCGGTAATGGAAAATCACAAGGATCAGCGATTAAAGGGGATCGACAGCTCGCTTTCAGAAGCTGCAAATTGCCATAATACATCTAGGGCTTTTCATCACTGTTCAGAGGAAAGGCTCATGAATCAGTGGTCAGGCAATGGATTTTGCCACATGAATTGAAACATTATTCCCGATTTACCCCAATCCGAAGAATACATTCGTCATGGCATTTGTCAAGTCAGCATGTTGGCAAGGACCAGTTCAGAAAATCTGATCAACATTTGGACTTAGCTTTGAAGATTCTCCCTAAACGTTTCTTTCATTTTAGCAAATTATTTCAACGTGTTTACTGGGCCCTGATGCATTGGGTCAAAGAACATCGTGGGTTTGCGGTGAGCTGCGTTGACCACATGTGGTTCCGAATAGAATATACAATAAGCTCAGCTTTCCCTGTTTATGTGCACAGAAATTAATTTCCCATTTAAATTCCGTATGATGCTGACTAAATGTGATTTTTATGCAGAAAAATATATAACCCTGAATGATATTCAGAATCGGTCGTTTTATTTGATGCGCAATGTTAAATGATGGGAAAAGTTATCTCGCACTAGGTTATAGAAATGGTGCCTGGGCTGTACCCGAAAGGTAACAGCCTCGTCTCGTCGCCAGAAGGTTGCAGCAGTGCTCCGTCTCTCCATCTATCCACCCAGTGCGCTCTGAGCACCGGAAGCGCCGAAAAGAGGAGTGGAAGGAGGGAGGGAGTGAGGGAGAAAGAAAGGAGAGAGAGATCGGTGTGCGAAAGTCGTGTGGTGCTTCGCGGGAGTGAATTAGTCGGCAGGCTGGGGGTATTTGGAGCGGGTCCTGGTGCGGAGAAGGAGTCACTCGGAGCGCTCGGATTATCATTATACATTATACTGGCCACGGAGGAAACCGTTCTTGGAGAAATAAACATGGAATAGCGCTTGTCCCCACATTTTAACACCAAACTCCACAGGCTGTGGGGGAATCGCTATAGAAACCAACGTTTGTTGTCTCGGACTCGTCCCGGAGATCAGACACCGGGGACTTTTTTATACTTCCGCGCTTTGATCATAGGCTGTCTCGCAGAGCAAGCCCTCCCCCTTCCCCGGTGATCGACGCCGGATCTCGGTGTTTTAATTAACACTCTGGGAAAGACTTGGTCGCTGGTATGGAGCTGCTGCGGAAGCGACACGGAGAGCGGCGGGAGCGCTACAGAAACTCCGCCGGCTCCAGCGGCAGGACGGCGCGCTACCTGCCTGCTCCGGCGGCTGTGCTGCTCCTAATCGGCGTACTCTGCACTGAAGGTAAGCGGGCGCAAACTATCAAATGAACACAAAACAACCATTCGTAATATACTCTATTCCCCCCCGGATGGCACAGTCAGAGGCGATCGGGTAAAGAGGGAGATGCGCTTTAGATGCGCTTGTTGCGCTGACCGGACACGGTGAGCCAGCCTGCCAATGAGCAGCCCAGCCCGGCACCGTACCCCGAATCGGGGGGAAGTTTTGTGTCATGAGGGCCCCGTTCCAAGTGCCTTCACATAACGCATCTGTGATCAGAAGCACCTCGAGGAACTGCACGGAAACTTTACGCTGTTGATGGATATGGAAGTTACACAATCAGAATCCATCCCGAAACACTCAAATGGAACTCCCCCCTCCCACTGTTTGAATTTTGTATTTTCTTTGCTATGACGGGTTCATGTGAACAGCTACGACAAACTATGGGTCTCTGGGAGAAACGCAGATCGGTGACACGCGTGTACCTCCCTGCTTTGCCTCCCCTCACCCCGGGTACATGACACCTCCAATTACGACGTGTCCGTGAAGTGCGATTCCTGTACTTTATTCATCATGCTGCATTACAGGTGTTTAAAGTTAGAAAGCATTAATATTTGGCTTTGGAGCCGACAGCGGTGCATTGACATACCCATGCTCAGAACTGCAGAATCCTGCCCATTATGTAAATGAAAATGATGAATTATGAATGCTGCACTTTTGTATTAGGTATAAAGTGACGTCAGTGAAACTTTGTGCGGTGGGGCTGGGGGAGCACGAACAAATTTTTGTTTTTTTTTTCGTTACTCCCGGAAAGTTTGCACGACAATGTATGCAGAGTGAAAGACGATAACAGGAAGGTTATCACAGTCTGCTGCCGACAGCCGGACGGCCGGCTGAGCTGTACGAATTCCATCCACAGTGTGGCGCAGTCCCGGCTTACGGGAACCTAGACACTATACAGTTGTGGACGCTGATTAAGGTGAAAATGAATCACAAAGTGCCGGTAATAAGCTCTAGTATTTTATTTTCAGAGCCAGAATCTGGCAGAAGTATCTCTTTTGTGGTGTTTTTGGTATTTCGTCGGCACGGGACACGGAGCAGACTAATAATTAATCAAATCTTTGGGCAGTGCCTGTGTGTGTGTGTGTGTGTGTGTGCGCGCGCGCGCGCGCTTGTGTCTATCTGTGGGCGCGTGTGCCTGCGCGCCTCTGCACGTGTGTCTCTCCGTATTGAAAGGCCGCAAAGATAAAGAGGTCAGCGACACTCTGCATAGATGCTCACCTCCTCCCGTGCTTTCCGCCTCCTAAGGAATCGTCTCCCTCCTTTGTTGTGTTTATTGTGACTGGTCCTGGGGGGGAGCGCAGCCTTAGCCGCAGAATGGAAAGGCGGGTTCCTTAAAGTGCTACGTAACCTGCCTTCCATCTGCAATGCCTTCATTGTTCCTTTATAGTTTGTTCCATTGAATGTATCCCCTGTAGGACCCATCAATGCTACTTCCTTTGTGTGTGTTTTTTTTTCTGCGCATTTGAACTCTGTGGGTATTAAAATATGAGCCATATTTGTCTTGTGTGTATGTGAGACTTCTGTAATACGGAGGGGCGAAAAGCTCGAAGCGGTAAATGTGATGCTGGGAAGGTCGGGGCTGTACGCTGCCCTTTCGCTGGGGATCTGAATCGAAACTGCTCGCACTTCACGTGGCGATTAATGGGCCGGCTGGGTTTGTGTGTGGCTTGCTTTCCTGTGGTTAATTGTACAGACCGAGTTCCCTGGTAACAAAGGAACATGGTGTGAGGCATCATTATGAAGAACTCTGCGGGTGTTTTTCCCCATAGACACTTGCGAAAGGTTTTTTCGCCCCTGAGTGTCTTTTTGGAGGATGTTTCCTACTAGGATCTTAACAGCATGACTGAGTAAGATCTCTGTGAAGAATGTCTATCATGCACCTACATTTTATCCCGGTTTCCATGGAGGCTTCACTGTAATCTTTGAGAACGAGCTGTATGCATGGATTTGGAATTAGTCAGGAATTAATTGAAATGACTAAATTGAAAAGGCTTGTCTGTAATGAAGAGCAGAGACTTCTACCCAGTTTTGAAGATGTTAGTAACCTGAAGAAAGGAAGAGAGTATAATTAATGCCCCCTGGAAATGAATTAAAGATAACTGTATATTGAATTTCTGGATTGGCTTGAATCACTGTGATGTTTTGAGTTGTGGTCTAAGCTGAATGGGCTCCTTGGTCACATTTGTTCCTGTTCTAAGCCGGCAGGCACACTCAAGGTATGCTGTAGGTTTTCCTTTTCTTTCCGGCACCGATTATTTACTGGCTCCCAGCCTATAGGTTGGCCCCTTGCTATCAAATGCTTCCTCTGGGAATTGGTGGCAGTTGTTTGTTTACTCTGGCCGAATTGCCTGGAAGGACTCCCCACCCCTCCCCTCCCCTCCCCACCCCACCCCACCCCACCCCACGTCGGCCTGCCGAGCCTCGGGAATCCTGTTTACCCCCCGACGCCTTCTCCCTTCTGCGCATTGTTTTCAAGTGAGATTCCGAGTCTGACATCTGTTCATTTCCTCATGCATGAGCACGGAGTGGGGGAATAGCCTTAGATTAATGCACAGTAGTGACGAGATGAACAAGGTTCCATGCGTGGAACCATAATCGATGGTCATTAACTCTCGTGGAAACAAAGGCTTCTGTAATTCATGCGCCTCAACAGGTTAGCTAATAAAGCAAATAGGAAATTTTCGATGGAAATATGAGCATTCTCTCAATACAAATGTATAAACCCGCCACCGCAGCCCAGGGTAATTGCTCATGGGTCTGTCTGTTTGCACTGCTTAACAACCTGCAAATTGGAGTCCCCTAAGGTGATGCCTTTTTAAACATTCTCTGCTTCCATTATGCTGAGATTCCATCTCCTCCTGATCCACCTATCTGCTTCCTGCCCCCCCAGTGTCCCTGCTGGGACACGTGCTCTAGAGATAAAGGGGATTAGAAAAAAAAGCGGGTGAATTTTCTACTCCAGTTGCCTTTCCTTGCGGCGTCCTTGATGCACTTGAGCTCCTCGTGCTGCCTCTGGTTTGTCGCGCACCTCCGACAGAGACTGACACTGAGAAAGAGACTGAAAGCAGCAGCAGCAGAAACATTTTTGGGCCCCTCCCTGCTCCCGGTCTTGAAATGTTTGTGGATTTCGCTACCCTTTCGCCTCTCGGTCACAAAGGGCTCCTCTGTTTCCAGGTTGGTCCATTAGCCTGCAGAGGGGATCAAAACAGAGCCGTACTGTGCGCTGCCGCGATCAGCAGTCTGCCGCAAACGTCACAATGATGAAAGTTTGTTATCTGCAAGTGATTCGTGAACCACAAGCCAAAATAACGCGCATGATGCTAAGCTAAGGGTAGGTTCAAATGGGGAATTGGGGCTCCGAGCAATTGAAACAATTGCGGAATCAGCGTAGTGGCCCAGGCCGACGTTGGCAGCTTGTCGTTCCGGATGTGGTGCCTAGAACACGGCGACTGGGACCTTGTTTTGCACACTGACAAAGGGGGCAGCCTGCAGCTCGATGAGCAAATGGGGGACCTGGCATCCGAGCAGGAAGCGAAGCTAATTTGCGTTTTTTTTAACTCGGACGCCTTTATGGACATGGGACACCCCAGTGCCAGGAATTGTACTTGGGTATTATTTAATGAATTACGCCATCATTGTATTTGGAAGTTGGATGGCTTACGCGCCTGCTGCTTCTGGGGAGATGACTTTGTGTCCAGGTGCAATTGGCTTACGGTCCATCCACCCCCTCCCAAGCGCCGTTATGCTGCGATTCCATCTGGGTCAAATTTGCCGGGTCAAATTCGCCAAAATGGAGAGCCCTCCTTATTGTAATGTTGACTGCAGGCTGCTGCCCCAACAGTACAGTCATACTGTTTGTGATTTTGGGAGTCTAATCTGTCAAGTGGTCAACCGCTAAAAGAGCCTCTGGCTATTTTAACATGCCTTGCTAGCCCATGTGTCCTCCATTCCCAGCGTCAGTCCCCTCCTCCCTGTCTCGACGTTGTGCTCCTGAATGCTTGAGGGAAGGAGAGCCTTCTGCATGTGCCGTTTCTTGACACGTGTGACATGCTACAGAACTCCTGTTTCTACTCTCTGTGCATATCACATGTGGATCATCAACCTCTCCCCTCCCCCCAATCTGGGATTAGTGGACTGGTCCATAATTCAGATTAATGCCACAGAGACATCTCCACTGAAAGGATGTAGGGAGTTGATTTTATTTGTTTGTTTTTTTTGCACTGGCATCCGTTTACGTAGGAGAGCTAAACGGGAATGTGTTGCTGCTTCCAGCTCGTGGGCCTTCGTGCCTGCCATCTTTGCTCCTCAATCCCAGGCTGGTCTCCTCTCGACTCCCACCTGGGATGCAGCCAGCATGACCTCCTCTCCTAAGACTCCCCAGAAAGAATGACTTCATTAAGGAGCTGAGTACGGGCCAGCTGGCCACATGGTCTCTCTTCTGCTCCACAAATTTAGCCAGACTAGTGTTCTCCTAGCCATTCGTTTTCCCGGCCAGATCTTTATTTTATTTTTATTTATTTATTTGCCACTAAGCACAGTTAAGTAATAGCAGTTGTTTGTGTGGCACAGCTGCTCTCCAGGTGTGAGCTTACATGAAGAAGACGGATTCTTTGGGAACTAGACTGGACCGGTTAACAGATTTCCACCTTCCTGGTTGCCAGCCAGTAACAGCCATAATTAAGTAATGAATGAGCCACATCGTTTGTATTCCCCATAGTTTGTTTTCCAATCCCAAATCCAGTTCCATTTCCTGATTTGGATTCAAATAGATTAATGCATGTTGGAATGGCCTCAACCCTGCCCAGTAGTGACTTCAGTATGGACAAATCTGTCAAATCATTGAAAACTTTAATACCCCAAAATTCTTCCATTGATTGAGGTCATGGGGATAATTCATGCTGTGTGATATTTACATCTAAGCAACTTGCTCAAGAATTTAAAAGGTTGCCAACTGGAGCAAGACTTTTCATGTCCCTACAGCCATGCAGCTCCAAGCAGAGTGTTTGCCTCCTTCTTTTTATTAATGCCTTTTATTGATATGTCTTGATAATTTACCTTTTTGTCGTCCTCAATTTGTTCCACCGCCAGTTTGGAATTTTCCAAATTTTACCATGACCCTTCAAAACTATCCTTGACACCTTGGCTACAATGCAGTTGCAATGTCTGTTACATTAGTTGAAACAATGACCCCCCCCCCCCAGATCTGTGCAGTCTTCATAAGGTCTTCCCTCTGCATCCTTGCCAGTGTGTGAGTGAGTTTTCTGGAGTGGGGGTTAGTGTTAAGGGTCGATTGACCGCTTTATTTGCGTTAATTAAATGAGCTGCGCTTGTATTTCCCATTACCTCTTCTGCACTGCCGCTCCTCCTAACTACATCGTGTCGCCCGCATCTCTTCAGAGCTCAGTTAGATTTGTCCAGACATCTAATATGGGATTGAGAGGTTAATGTCCTAAAGCGATGATGCTTGTGGCACGACAGTCAGTAATTTGAAGTCTGCGGTACTGAGCCTCTGTCGCCAGTTTCTATTGTAAGAAAACATACTTTTTCCCCTCCTGGTAACTGCATACTAAAGACTCTGATTTCTCCATTTGTGTTTCTTGGGCTTGTCCGCCAGTCTTGTTGCACGCTGATGATTTTGATTGTTGGGTCTGTTTCCAGTCGTCCAGTAATATACCATGGAATGTGTGCTGAAATATGTTCCGTTGGTTATTATCCTTAAATGGATGGAGCTCAATTCTCCTGTGCTTCTTCAGAGGCCTGAGCATTGAAAGATATTCCTGCCGGCTGGGCAAGCTGCCCTCGACTCTCTGCACCATTGTCAAAGCACCTGCACAATGGGCTTCTTCCATGTTGCTGTAGACGGGCCACGCTCTGTTGGTTGGGGAGCACCGATGCCTGGTTCTCATTACAAACGTTGCTGGTGATGACAGGTGTAACTGCCTGGCCTATTGTTTGGGTGGCCTTCAGTTAAATCCAAAGCTGGGCTAAGCTCAGCTCAGGGACAGGATGTTTTGGGGGGTTTTGCCTCTGCCATTGGGACGAGGCTGATGTAATTTACCTCTTTGTGACATGCAGGATGTGTTACCCTGATCACGGGTTCATGTCACTGCTGAAGGATTCGTTCTTCCTGTATAATGCCTGATTGTGGCTGAACGATTGCTCTGTCTAACCCTTGGAGGGGGGGGGTTCTTATACTCCCCTCTCCTTTCCCTGGGGATTTTCCCTCCTGTCATCCTGGAGCAACACCGTCTCTTTGGCGCCAAAGCTTCAGCACCTCAGCGAGAATGTTGGTTAGCAGAAGAGGCTTTGTGGGCGTCCATGAACGAGACCGGACAGGGATGGTATGTGAGAGACAGCTGAGTGCACTGCTTCCTTACAAACTCTTGAAGCCCGTCGGTTTTGCTTCAAGGCTCCCTTTCGGAACTCCGATTTCAATAATGTTCCAGCTATTTTGTCGGACGTAGCCAAATATCCGCCGGAGTCATGGTCGTCTTTAGGCCAAGGGCCTGTTTGTAGAGGTCGCCTTGAATCGTCAGAAGGACGGCTCGACTGGTGCACGTCTTGTAACTTGTCAACTCTGGAACTTCATCATTCAAGGCACAGCAGGCAGTCTAAGGCAGAGGCGCTGCACTCGTTCACGGTATTTGCATTTGATGTGGCACGGTATAGTGTTCCAGAACGTTCCGCTCCGAACCCATTATCTCCTCTTCTCTCTTTCTCTGTCTTTCACAATATCAAGCTGGTGGGAAAGAATCATGGTTATTGCCTTCTTGCTGTGATTGCTCGCCCGAATGGCTCTTAGACACTTTTTCCCAGCCCATGGCATGCACCAATGAATTTAATTGCGAGGGGGGGGGTGGGTGTCTAGCTGTCTAACACATCACGACCTGTGGTTCTCTAGTGTCTACATTATTTGGGCCGGGTTTTCTATAATGGAAATTAGTCCACAGGGCTGGCACTTGGACCCAGACACTCACTGTGGTGCTGGAAGCATGATCACGGTTAGGGATTGAACTGTAGTTGACTTCTCTTGTCATGCTTGACCTCCAAGGGAATTTCCCAAGAGCTCATTCTATGGATGAGCAGCTGAGGTTTTAATTAATCAGTTGGTTTTTTTAGTTTGATTCTGTGGTCAGTGACAGGCCTGTGTCTTCTCCCTTTCTCTGGTGCCCAGTTGAGCATTAATGTAAGGGGGAGGTGTGCGTGTGCTTGTGTGAGGTGGGGGGATGGGCACTTCAAATTCAGGAAACTGTCACACCTACAGTAGAGTGCCAAGCTCCAGAGACTTCCTTCACACCCCTTAATGGAGGTTAGCAGCTCCGCTAATCATACATCTGCCGGCAAGTAATTATTACAAGCAAGCAGTGATCAGCGCTTTGGTACAATAAGCTAAATGCTAGGTTTGCTTGCTTAAACTGTCATACCTCCGTAAAGGCATATAGCAGGAGTGGAAAACTACTAGATTTCAGCATTTTCTCAGAGGCCACCCCCCCCCCCCCCCCCCTCGAGCCATAATGAGTTCTCCAGTAAAGGGTTTCCGGGCCCACATTATGCTTGCTTTGTTTTGAGTCTTTTTATCCCAGCAGGAGGACAGGAGGATGAAAGTCTAACCCCCCCCCCCAAAAAAAAAAAAAAGCAAAAATGCACTCCCTGCCAATGCTGCCTCAAAACGGGCCGGGCAACGTCTGACGCTGGCAAGGTCTTGACAAGCCTCATAGAAAAGAGGGGAGAGTTAAAGGTGGCCAATCCCAGTCGGCGAGAACTGCTTCTTCTCAGTTTTTTTGGCATTTGTTCTGGAGCGAGCCAAGGACGACCAGCTGCCCGGCTCTGAGGATGGCGCCCCTCCTCTTTGCTGCGGCCCCATCTCCTGCCCTCTCTTCACATCTACAGAAAATCCCGTCTGATGTGACGCGTGACTCTACAAGAGCTGTCATCATTACCCGCGCTTTAAATTTCATTTGGAATCGGTTATCTCAAATTAAACGTCCCACTTTACATACAAATCGCAACCTGCTCCGTGATTATTATGCGGATGTAGAAGAGCTCCTTTATTTAAGCATTTTTTAAATTATTCATGAAATTAAATTCAAAAAGCTTAAACGCTTTAACGCTGATGAGCGTCTTCCCAAATTGCGGTTTGAGAGTGCGGCTTTCGTGGGGAGAGCTGAAACCAATGATGATGAGTATTAATCGGCCCATCGAGGGACCGTCAGCCTTGCCCCCGTTGGTCTTCGTGTGTCGTTCGTTTTGTTTTTTTCATAATCCCGTGAATGGAATCTGTTTCAGATGTTGAGGTGTTTATAGCCGTTGACTGTAAGAAGGAGACCACAGAGAGATGCTGTAGGCCTCATTCATTTTCAGGCTTTCCCCTTCATTTTATGTCACCGTTTGCTTTCGCTATTCCATACCCCTGAAGATATGAGTTTTGTTAAGCTGTGGTCTGTCTTGCTGAACTGTTGTGCCGTGGTGCCGTTTCATGGTTACTGTTGGGATCTCTTCGGGATCTCTTCGGGATCTCTTCGGGATCTCTTCTTCCTTTAGTTTGATGGTTAGGGGAACAACTACAGTTCTTAGACCAATTGTCAAGGTTGTCAGTGTTCAAGTGTCTCTCATATTTATGTCTGTATGCAATTTACCCCATTTTCTTGTACTATAACTAAAAAGATCATAATTTCATCCTAGCATATGACATTAACTAAGATGACATTAAAGATACTTTGATTTTGGCCATGTGCTGGACATTGAAGAAAGCATTGTAGGTTGGAGATGAGGTGGTGAGTAAAGATTTGCTTTGGCCAACAGTGGGTTTTTTTTTTAAGGTATCCCGGGTTGTTTCCTGCCTTGCACCCGTAGCCTCCAGGATAGACCACTGTGAATCCGGATAGTTCAAGTGGCTACAGAAAGATGGACGGAATGCCGTAAAGGGGGGCCGCAATTCATACAGAGGGGCCATCGGTCTTATCGTTAGCCAATGATATGTTTTGAATGAGTAACACCCAAGGTTTCGGTACCTGTTTTGATCCTCAGTTCCTAGGACTGTAACCTCCCAGTTCAGGCCTAAGTCCTTCTGTCCAGATTAAACAGTTGGAAGCAGGAGAAGAGTGACCCCCACCAGCTGAGCATTGAGTCATGTGTTCCTCTGCATTGTGGGCTGGTTATTAAGCTGGTTATTAAGCCACATTTAGTCATTTATGAAGTGGGAGTGCAGTGAAAGGCTGCCTTGAACAAAGGAATATGCGAGTTCCTGGATTCCGGCAGGCCGCAGGGCGACATCGCAGGGCGACATCGCAGGGCGACATCGCAGGGCGACGTGCCAGACTCAGGAAACCGAGGTGGGACTGCTGCCTCTACCATACCCTCCCCCCAGCCGGGACCTTCTCCAGCTGCTGCTCCGTGGGGGGTGGGGGGGATTAGCACTCCCGCTGTGGTAAGGCATGGACACACTCGTTTTCTGCAGATGGCCTCCCGCTGGCATGGGGTGGGGGGGGGGGTGCTGAAAATCAGACTTTTGCTCCCCCCTTTCGTGGCCAGAAATGCCCAGTTACCAACTGTGACATGGAACTGCAGGGATCGTAGCGAATGAAATGCTTCCAGTGCCATGAAAAGCAATGGAGGCTCCTTTCGTTAGCATTTCGTTAGCATTTTAATATCTGTACTGCTGTATAACGGATCATTATATGTGTCACAGATTCTTCCGTCATTTCCGGGCTGGGACTCCTCTCTCTACGGCGTGGTGAACATCCTGTGGCTAGTCGCATCCTTCCCAAAGAAGCCATCGCTGGTGGGACGAGCGTAAACCACCACGTCATCCCAGAGCTTCAGGCATACAGCAAATGAGGACGCTTAGAGAAACGACTCGTGTCGGTCAGTGCGTCTCTAGCTGATCTGTCCTTCTGCGTGGCCGTCGGCTGTTCAGCCCCTGCAACGCCAAGCGGAAAATGCTCCTTTATAATGCAGCAGGAGCCTTAACAGACGGCATTTCAGTCCCGTGTTCTGGAATTTAATTTAATTTCTGCTTCCGTAGCAGGATTACACCCCGTCTGAAGGGCGGCTGAATAGTGCATTTCTGCTGTGGCTGTTTGTCGTGCAGGAGCAGGCCTGTACTGGGGCCACCTCTGGCCCACCATGTCCATCTCCAGAAGACCAGACTGGCAGAGTTAGCCGGAATGTAGCCATATATCTGAGGTGGCTGGTATTTCTTAGATTAAATTATGAAACAGGTTTGTCAGTTGATTATCGTTATTTAAAACTGCATTTTCTCTCTTTGGAATGGGGTGCCAAGCCATCGCAAGGAAACTCCAATTAGCCTTGGTGTGACTGTGGGGGACACTGCAGTACCTGGAGAAAGGCTCACGAAGACACAGGGATGCTAACCACTGCATCGTCGTAGCACCTCCACATTGACTAACCCTAAAACCCATAGCTGTTCCGTGGGCCTTTGCGAGTCACTAAGCAGTGTGTGTTGAGAATGTGGTCCGAAAGAGGCTCCGATGCGATTTCCTGCCGTGCGCCTTTCATGCCCAGTCTGGTTTGGCGTCCCTGTAACGAAGCAGCCGCTCCATCGGCCTGGGGGTTTGGTGCTGGGGTCATGTGGGTCGCCCTCAAGTGTGTGTGTGTCCCGACTCATAGGTTTGTTTGTTTTTTTTTTCTTCATTAGTTGCATTCCCCCCCCCCCCCCCCAGCAGTCTGAGGGCTTGGAAGTTGTCCCTGTCTGGTCGGCGGGCTCCAGTGTGTCTGCAGCGGCGTCCCCGGCTGGACTTTGACCACTGACTGTGCCTGCCAGTGCAGACAGTGTTCCCAAATGCTGAATCAGCCCTAATGGAAACCCCCCCACACACACACACACACACACACACCAAGCAGTTCTGGACCAACTCGCGATCTCCTGCCCGGCCGCGGTCCACAGCGCGCGGTTATGCACTGACATCTCTCCCTGGCTGCACAGCCTCGTCTGACGATTGTTTTCCCAAAAGCAGAAACGTCGTTTCCCGAGTGCCACCCCGTGCTCCATCCTGGGACCTTGCTGATGGCCGTCTGCGTCTGCGTCTGCTGCTGCGCTTGGCTGCACTCCAGTAAAATAGATATATGCCAAACACGCACACACACGGGGTCTTATCCGCAATAGCTGCATCACTCCCGGAGATTCCTGCCTTTTCTCTGCTGACTGCTATTCCCGGTTTCCCGGCAGGACCGTTTTTTAATTGCTGTACTTTTCCCTCGAGTCCCATGACAGACAGAGGAAGAGCGAGTCGCGCCAGGGGGCATCCATGTTTATCCTGCCCCTCCCCCTTTCCCTGGGCCAGCCCAGTGCGGGGGATGGTGGCAGAGAGGGGGGTCTGTCTGTGACCGTCCAAGACTGCAGCCGCATTGATTGGGGGCGCCGCTGGCTGCTGCCCCTGGGCCTCATGAAAGATTCATGCTAGCAGGTCTCCATCGTGCCCGTCCAAGCCCAGGCCTTTGAGGGATCTGTCTGACCATGCCCAGTGCCGGCATCAGCCTGCCTGTGCCAGTCTCTGCCATCCTCATCGCCTACCTTTACCTTCCGTCCACTCTCTGGATCAGGTGGGCAGCACCAATCATATTCAAGCTGAACTTAAGTGTGGCCACTGACTGGTAGACGACCTGCCTTCCTCCACCCCGACCGTCAGCAGCTGCCTGCCTTCTATTGGGTGGAACAATTCAGCATGCTATAACGTGCATGTACAAACCCAGTGCCTCTTAACTTGCCTTAATAGTTATAATAGTTAATCCCTGTTTCATCGTGTTCAGGAAAGGTGGGGGTTAATGCCCCGTGACCCTGTAGCGGTTTAAGAAAACCGTCATCCCACTAACGGCACACAGGAAGTGACCTCGTTGCATCAGTCCGCTCAGATCTACTTGGAGTCAAAACATCAACAGAACGTCAAGGTGTTTCCCAAACATCTGTCACTGTACTGGCATTTCCATTCATCACCCCCCCACCCTACCGCTGCTCCCCCCCCCCCGCAGCGGCTTCCTTTAGGAGGTAAATGAGTGTTAAAATCCCACAGTTTTGCCGTCTGACTTTGATCACAGCCCCGGCCTTGGAGAAGCCAGCCGCAGCGTGTGGGAGCCCTGCTTTCGGCGGAGCCTGTCTCTGGGACGGAGCTCGTCACGCCTACAGGTTCGGGGAATCTGGGCCGATGGTATCGCGGCTCCTTTTTGGCACAGATCAGCAGCGATGGAGAAGCCCCAGATGGGTGGGGTGACGTCCCCCAAAATGGGGCCTGTGCCGGGCTGCAGCTGCGGCTGGCGAGCCAGCACATGGTCTACTGGTTGCCGACAGGCCCCCCATTCAGCAGCAGGGCAAAACTCTCCACCCTCTCCAGGCCACCACCCCCAACGGCTCCTAATTAAGCCCAATAAAGCCGTCCGGTGCCCCCCCCACAGGGCCCCCCAGGGCCGGCATGGACCCCCAGAGCTGTGCCGCGCCCCTGGCCTAATCTCCCCCGCGGTCGCCTGCCCTGGCGTCTCAGGGGCGTGTCTGTCCAAAGCCTGGTCCTTTAAGCTCTATGACTCGCCGGGGTTACTAACAAAGCCATGTTAGAACGGTAATAGAAAGGCTTTGCTGTGGGACCCCCCCAGCCACCCACCCACACACACACACACACACACACACACACACATCACAGGACTGGATTCTCTCATTCGTTTATGTGTAATCTGTAAGTGATGTTTTCACTATTTGTCCCACCTCCCCAGGCAGTAAAACAATTGGGGGGAGGGGCTGTTTTTCATCTGGGTCAGAAATCAATGCGAAGGTGGGTGGTAGGGTGGGGGGTGTGAATTGTATTATGTAGAAGCTGAAATCTCCCGATATGATTCCCCTCCCCCTGCCCTTTCCCATAAATAACACGAGTGGGGAAATGGTTCTGCTTTGGGAAGAGCCTGGGATCCGGACAGGGGCAGGAGGCTGATTGTGATTGGCTTATTTATGTACGGCTGCCTCTCGTAAAGGCTTGTGATAGGCAGCCGTACATACATAAACCAATCATAAAGGCCGCGTTTCAATATGAGTGTCCACCAGCCTTAGGGAATTTTCCGGGTGCTTCCTGGAAGGCCGGCTAGCCGTAACCTGACAGTCGGGATGCTCCCCGGGACTCACGGCCCTCAGGGCCGCATATAACAGCCATGGTCTGCTCTCGGTGGTGTATGCAGGCTGGGGTGTCAGTGCAAACACATGGTTGCAGCGAAACTCCCCGCCCCCCTCCCGCTTTGTCCCGTTGTTTGGGAATGGGCTATTAATCCCATCCATGCATGGCTGTCAGCTCCTCCTGCGTCCGGGCTGCGGGCTTGGCAGGGCGTGGTGGCACCTCTGGAGAACATCTCCTCTGGAGGAGTCACTGCATGGGACTGATCCCACTGGTAGGGGTCAGAGAATGTCAGGGATATTTTGTTCCTGGTTGCAGTTTGGGTGCTGACTTTGTGTAGCTCGTCTTATCTTCAAAGGTTTGGGTTTTGTTTGTTTTTCCAGAGAAAATATCCTGATGGGGTGGGGGTGGCTCGTGGGAGTTTTACTCGCATAAAAATGTTCTGAGGGCAGAACAAAAAATGATTGGTTCAGAGAAAGAACCAGTCAGATTGTAGAGAAGGTGGGACTAAGACATCTGATTGGTTGGACCTGCCTTATGTTTTCCTTGGGTCCAACAGCTCTACAGTCTGATTGGTTCTCTCTCGGAATCAATCATTTTTCGTTCTGCCCTTAGAACATTTTCATAAAACTCCCATCAGCGTGGGTGGGGGGTCTGGTGGGGGGTTCTCCGTCAGTGCCACCCACTGCCCCTAAAGGGGTTATGAAGGTGATAGCAGGGGATGCATTCTAAACAAGAACTAGGTACCCCCTACCTCTAACCAGGGGAGGCTTTTTAGCTTTGCCCCCAACCTAAATGTTTTTTGCTTTGCAATCCAAGCGTTTTGATGTGAAATGCCGCTGTGGACTCCTGCGTTATTGCAAAGACACGCTTTTGCTTGTAGTTCAAACACCAGTATCTGTGGTTCCCCATTTCTGATCTTTCAACGTGCTCAGACTTTGAGCTCATCGTTTCCCGTTTTGGACATGAAGTTTTTCGTATCCCTGTACGGCTCCCTTCTCTGCCACCTCAGAAGACTCGTCTGTTTCATTAATCAAAAGGGGTTCAATTATTAAAGTTAGCTATCAGGAAGTACAGTGCATTCGTTGGCCCTGGGTTACCCAGCCAGAGTTTCTACTCTGTGATAAACTGCTCTGATTAACGAGGTTAATCTCAGGTTAAATAATCCTCAGGGAACAGCAATGTTAAGTTAAATATTAGCAAATGGGAAGAGAAACAGATTAAAAATGTTAGTTTGGGGGGTATGATGGTAAGGAGAAATAGTCTGAAACTGGGACAGTAGTCTGATTAAATGGCGTAGTCGAGCTATAACCGTAGTTGGACTTGGCTGTACATGTAAACCTGCAGCCGCCCTTTAATTCCTGTCGGCGAGTGTAGGGGTTAAGGTGAGGAACGCTGGAAAGAGGCCATGTGAAATCTTACACCTCAGTGGAGAGCGTGTTTTCTGCTTTGTCCTGAAACCTCAGTCCTGCATCATGATGTGCGACCCGTCTGCTGGCAGTGTGAAGGCTTCCACTCTGGACATTTGTATTCACTCTGTAATTTGGGCTTTGTTTTGTGGATTCGTTGAGTTTTTCCCCTCTTTGTTGTTCAGAGCTTCAAAAGGTCTCTGTATCGAGGTTTAATTCCATGTTGGGCTTTCCTCGCTGGTAAGAGTGATGCGGCTTTGACTGTCTGCAGTTTGGGGGCCTTGACAAGCCTTGGCACCATCTGACCGTTCCCTCCTCTGAGGTCACAAGGCCTCTCTGTCCAATCGTGTTCCTGCGTCGGCTGGCTGGAGTTCCGCAGACCCTTTGAATGCTGTAGTCCCCCACCCCGTCCTGTGTCACCTCCCCCATTTCTGCTTCCATGGAGTCACCTTTCATATGCCACCTGGGATGGGTGGGGGGGGGGACCTAATTCAGTCGTTTTGTCCACCGGTGGAACAGCTGAACAAACAACCGCCCCTTGCTCTGCCCTCATGGAATCCATTACAGTGAACACCCCTCCCCCCATGCTAATCTGACTAACTTGGTGTGAGTGAGTCTCAAGCCCCCCCTCTGATACTAAATCCAATCCAATCTCCAGTCAGTCAGAGGAGGTCAACAGCAGTAATTAATTGAAAGCCTGTCATGATTTTTTTTGAAGGTTAGTGATCAGTTGGTCAGACAGCTTGTCTGTTCTAAGTGTTCCTGGCCCAGTGCCCCGGGCCCCTGGCCCGTCCCAGAGTAGAGGGGCTGGCCGCCAATGCCCGTTCTTGCTTAGTGGCCCCCAGGAGCCTTGTGATCTCTGTACAGTGTCTCCAGGGCTCAGTCGGCACCAGGACATCTGCTGTCACCCGGGATCACTGCCAGACGTCTGCCGTCGATTAGCTAAATCAGATCTTCCTCTGGTTAAACTGCCTGTCGCTCTTTGGTGTAGCGCTGGTCCCTGTACAGGGCTCTGGTGCAGGGCCATTTATGGGAGTAGGGTCACAGGGGCACCGCCCCCAGCTAAAAGCTGATTGGCTTATAGAATCCCCCTTTCCTTGTCACTCATCGATTCAAAACATATCATTGGTTATGATAAGGTGGCCCATCAGAATGAATGACGGTTGTTCTTGCATCCCCCATCTTAAAATAAATCCTATAATCGCCCCAGGCCTGGTGAGGTCAGTGGTAGGTGGCCACCGCTGTATGAAATTGGATAAATTTCGAAAGACTCCCTGCAAGCGAAAGGGTCTTATTTTGCAGTGAAATCTAAGTCCATCCCTGTTCCTCACATTGCAAATTCTGGATACAGGATTTCAGATCTAAGGCTTATCAAGAAAGTTTATTCCATTAAACCTTTTATTTATCCATTAATCAAAGATCGGACAATGGACTGTCAGCTGAGCTGTGAGTGTTTAGGAGGCGAGGAGAGTGACATCTACAGGTCAAGCAGGTCATCTGCACGTCTCCTGCATGCATTGCAATCACATGACCAGCAAGACTCATCAATTTTTATGAAGATTATATGGAATAATTCATAATAATTTCTAAAATAGTTTCCAGTCCTGTTCTGCTTGTTCTATACATGGATTTCAATTCATCATCTTAAATATTTGAATTCATTTTCATGCATGTAATGCACACGTCTGTGTTCTAAATTAATTCATCTTCAATTAATTAAGCCTTTTGCATTTTAAGCTGTGACAGACTTCAAAGAAATACATGCTTGAAATGGCTTCATTAAGCCACCCATGAAGAATAGGTTTTCTTTTCATTACTCAGCTGTTAATTCCGTCTTGAAAAAAGCATTTATTTTTTTAAAGCACCTAACAAACCCTGGACCTACTGACCCAGTGCCACTGCTGTTAAATTAATGCGAGGGAGTGAGTTTGTGCACACTGTAAGGGTGGGGGTAACCACACAGTGCTTATTTTCCCAGGGGCTGCCTAACCCCCCCCAGGCCTGTTTTGTGGCCAGTGGAGCTTAGCTGTATTCAAAAAGCCTGTTTTGTCTTACAGCTGCTTTGCTGAGACGTTATTCGCGTGTGTGGGGGTGGGGCCAGGCGAGAGAAATACCTAATCGGCTTAGAGGAATCGCCCATTTCAGCCTGCAGGTACACACACTAACGTCAACCACTGGCTCTCTGTGCCAGGTTCAACCTCAGGATGCAGTGGTAAAATCCTGGAGGAATGATCAATTATCGAGTGCCGCCAAAATTGTCCCAACCCCCCAAAATCGAATTACCCAAACGGTGGTGCGTGCACGTGTGTGTTAATTTCATGTTTATGTGGTGCTTTACTGGGCTTGTGGTGACGCTGTTCTAGTGAGTAGAAGGAGGGAAGAGTACGGCCATGGTGACTTTGTCAGGACCCCAAGGGTGCCCTGCTAATTGCCGGGGGAAATGACATTGCTGGCTGAGAGGTTTTGTTTTTGCCTGTGTAATTAATGAACGCCCTCGATGATTGGCTGCCGCGGCACACAGTTTGACGCCCGGGGATGTGCGAGGGAGGGGTGAAGGTTCGCTGCAGGGGGCACCAGGCCCCAACAATTAGCCTGGGAAGCAGAACATCCTGCACGGTGAACTGGCGTAACGAACAGGGCTGGACATAGGCGGCCGTCTAGGGCGCCACCTTCTGAGGCGGCACCGACTTAACTAGGCGATTTTGCTGGCTGGTGTCGCGCTCCTGTATTATGTGCCGATTTCCCAGCCTGCTAAGACCTAGAAATCTGACTTGCTTAAGCTGCCTCAGCAGGTAGACTGGTATCTCGGGAAAGACCAGCATCCAGGGAACATCCCAGTCACGCCTCGGTATTCCGGCTGCGTCGTACCTGGGCACAGCTCCATTTGCTGTGATTGTGATGGAGCTTTCAAGCGGAAATTAGACTGGTGAGGTCATTATGTGTTTTTTTTTATCTGTCAGATATAGGATTCGAACTCACAACCCTCTAGACACAGGTGCTGTCACAGGGGCTGTGACCTGAGGAGATGCAACCCCTCAGTGCTGATGCGAGGGTTGAGAGGTAATAACCTCGGCAGACGGATCCCAGATCACGAACGGGGCCGTAAAAATGCCGAATGCGAGGAATTCACAGCAGAAACCTGTCAGCCTTAACCCCCCCCCCACCCCCCCCCCCCCCCCCCCGACATGCTTCAGAACGTACTGTGGCCTCTGTGACCCCGCCCCCACCCGGGTGCAGCCGGGAGTCATCGCAAGCCGTACATCAAAGTCAAAGTCAGACCCCCTACACAAAAGACGACTCCAACATCGGCATTAGGATAATAACGTAGAGACCGCTGGCGTTCTGCCGTCACTTTTAACAGGCAGTCGGGGGGGGTCTTTTTCCCTCCTGGGGGTGCGCCCCAGGTCTGACGGGTTACCAGAATGTCAGCTACTGGACCAGTTTGGGGTAGCGGCGAATCCAGGTTACGCAAGCCTGTCATGTGACTCGTCACAGGCCAACCGCGGTACCATGTACGCCAGGGCGTGCTTGGAACACGTCAGCTAGCTGCCGGCCATTTACATGTGTGCTGCCTCGCCCCTCCCTTGCCCGTTTCCACCAGACCTTTTTTAATAAGTGAAAACAAAGCACAGACATTTTCATAAAATAAGAGGACTTAAGCCTGTAGAGGCGGCAATAGGGCCACATGCCTGTCCCCTTCCCTTTGATGGTGCTCTCCCTTGGGCCATTGGCATTATCTCCCATCTCAGAGGGAAGAATTAAACCCACACCCTGCTTTAAAAAATTAAGGCCGCTTTGAAATGTTAGCATTTTCTTTGCTCTCGCTCTGCGCCCTTTATGTAGGGCTGATGGGAGGCCCGTCCCTGTGGAGAGCTGCTGTTTCAGACACCTGGTTTGTCCTCCCCCCTTATAGCCATCTTTACCCATAGTGCACCACTCAACCCTGCTCAGTGGGGAACTACCTCCAAGCAGACTCTCTTCCTTGTTCCCAAAGCGTCAGAAGACACAGGGGCCCAGTTAACGCTCTGCCACCCCACTTGAGGGGATTGGCTCCGGGACGCTGATCTGAGAGCAGTGGCATGACAGCAGTGTTTGACCGTTTAATAGAGCAGATGCTTTAATCCCAAGCAACATATATTTTTGGGAAAGTAGGGCTAGACGGCCTTAGGGCCCAGCTCAGGGGCCCAGCTCAGGGGCCCAGCGGTGACTCTGCCGACCCTGGGATTAGTGTCCTAACCCTGTTCTGATTCTGTGTAAGTCTGTCTGTGTAAGACCTGCAAATAGAGAGTGACCTGTGGATGCCATGGGGGGGGTGGGCACCTTCATCCCCTCCTCGGCACGGTCTGTACCCCCCCCCGGGACGTCGGTGCTCGGAGGGTGAGATCCGGCCCCGGCGTGTAATGGCAGCAGTTTCCTCCGCTCCCCTCCCTGTGCAGCCCCCCCCCCCGGGCAGCCCCCCCACCCCGGCCACGCACCGAGCCCAGTCATGAATGGTACCTTTTGTCTCCAGTCTCCACGCCGCCCCGTCCCTGGAATGCCGGCACTGAAACTGCGGATGAGAGCCCAGAATCCCAGGGCTGGCCCAGTCTGGGAGGTTCTGGGATGGGGATCTGCCTGCTCGCTAGGGTGTGTAGCATCAATGTGAGGGTGATCCAGATGCCGGTACCGGAATCCGGGTCAGAATGCAGCCACGGGCCCACTCCCGTTTAATGATGGGAGGGCCCAGAGGCCTCTTAACTGGAGCCAGCGGTTCCCAAGGGAACGGGAGGAGAGTCGTGGGGGGAGGGTCCTCCTTTCGAACATGCAATGGCCTTTAAAGCGTGGCATTGATTGAAAATCGCGGCTGATTGATTCCCGTCACCTTGGCGATCGTCTCGTCACTGCAGAACCCTCCCGAGGGGGGCAGCAACAGGCCCCTCCAAGAGTGGGGGAGGGGGGTGCTCTTCATCCATCCGTACCTTTGCTCATCATGGAAGAAGAGGTGGGGGATAAATAATTTTTTATTTAATTTTTAATTGTGTTGAAGGTGATTCACGTACCACCCCCCCCACCACCACCTGTCATGCTAATTTTTTCCATTTCGGCATCCTGACCGACCCCTACTGCTGCTTCCACTTTTGGTGGGAGACTGGGGGGGGGGTTCTGAACATTACTGGGGTTTATTAACCAACAGACGCAGAGTGAATCCTGTGATTAACATCTCCCCCTAACCTGCAGTGGGGGTACATTTGTGGGCGTCATGTTGCGTTTAGAAAAGAAAATCCCCCCCTGCCCCCCACAAGAGATAAGTAAAGTCGTAAATCAGTGGCAGGGAGACTTGATGTAGAAGAGGATACCTGCCCCCCAGCCCCTGAAACAGGAGACTCTCTGAAATACCGCCCCCCTATTCATGCTGCACCTGAAGCAGGCTCCTCCTGAAGACCAGGAACCGCTCAGATCCCTCAGCGAATCTCTGCTGTCTCTCATCCTGCAGGAACAGAGGGATAATCCCGCAGGGATTATGCTGTTATTGCTACTGTTGTTTTATATTTTTAAAGGTTGTGTTTTTCCACTTTAACGGGGCAGGTGGGCAGGTCTGTACATCAGCACCTCTTGTGCGGGGGCCTTCCTCAAAAACTTGGCTCGAACCTCCCGGAACGTGTCTTTCCTGCCGCAGCTGCCAGCACCCATCAGCACCTCTCCAACATCCCCCCCCCCAAAGTGCGGGAGGGGGGGGGAAGAGAAAGAGAAAGAGAAAGAGAAAGAGAAAGAGAGAGAGAGAGAGAGAGAGAGAGAGAGAGAGAGAGAGAGAGAGAGAGAGAGAGGAGAGAGAGAGAGAGAGAGAGAGAGAGAGAGAGAGAGAGAGAGAGAGGAGAGAGAGAGAGAGAGATGGAGAGAGAGAGAGAGAGAGAGAGAGAGATTCCTCACCTGTGCATCTTAATCCGCCCATAGCTGCTGCTGTCTGTCAAATCGGCAGCTGGCCTCTCTGTTAAGGTCAGGGGGGCGTGGCCTCGCCTCGCTGCGGCAAAGGTCACAGATAATTGATTTGTGGCTTTTTTTTCTCTCTGTCTCCGTTGATGTTGGTTGATCATTTTACTTGCAGGTGCTCTGGCCTGTTTCGTGCACAGTATTTCCTGACTGGGATATCCAAGGAAATGAGAGATGGGGGTGGGGGGGCCCTGAGGTTCGTTATTCTCTCGCTGTCAGTGTCTCACATCGGTTGATTAATACCCTCCACTTGCCTCTCACCCACAGAGCTGTACAGGAATGGGGGGGGGGGTTGACAGGAACTCCCCAGGACTCCTCCTGAGGTCGGAAGCCTGACAAGCTGTGAGTTTCCCCCTAGGGTCTGACCCGTCCCTGGATGACATCTAGACCACGTCTTGTGACGCACTGTGCCTCGCCTGCCACTCCCCTGGCTGACGTAAATGGGAATCCTCATGTCACGCCCCCTACTGGACATTCTGGGTGTGCTGGTCAGCTCGCGGTCCACCTCCTCGTTCCATTCCGCCGGTGACGCCTTAACCTGTCAGCTCATTAGCATCGGGTCAGGATCCTAAATCTCTGCTTGATGGTCGAGGTGTCACCATGCCATTCCGCCATTTGGCTGATTTATGATTTATTTATTTATCGAGATGTGTGATTTTGTCCTTGTATGTTCACTGTGAATATTCCAGTTGAGTTTCAACCAACAGCCTTGCTTTGGCCAATCTAGCATAGAATGAAGAAGTTGGTACTTTATTCACCAGTTCCAGGGAAATTATGTTGTGTTCAGATATCCATTCATGCTCTCTGTTAGAGAGGCAGACAAATGTGTACATACAGGTGAGAGCACAGGGCCTTGAACCCATAAAGTACTGGAGACCCAGACAGCAATGGAGGGAGCGATGATGATGACCACGATGAGTGGAGGGGCTGGGAGGGGGACAGGCCACTACTGGCTCCTGTGGCTTCACCGCTCTTCATAAAGGGGATGGGGGCTTTGTGTAGCAGGTGACGGGTAATTGGCAGCCATCACAGTGGGGGGGGGGGGTCTTCCTGACAGCAGCTGCACTATCCTCCTCTTCGGGAGTCATCCTTAACGAGCCCCCAAAAAATTAGCACCCGGTGCTTCCTTCAGGGGTCCTGAGAGAGAAGAAAAGCAAGTAGGGGAGGGTTATGGCGGGGGGAGGGGCACGTTGATTGCTAAAGACCAGCTGTGGGGGGGCGGGTGTGAGTAGGATTTCTTTGCCCACTTTTGGACAGGGACACCCCATGCCGGGGGATTGTCACCCGCTTTTGAGCAGGCCGCCATTGGGGGTGGGATGGGGGGGGCGAAGGGGGCATCCTGCCTGTCAGTTCCGGCTGGTTAGCGACGCTCGCTCACACTGTTCTTTCCGAGACCGTGCCGTGGATAATTACTTATGAATTATGCCAGCCAGCCAAACGCCCCAAACAGGAGGTCCAGACTTTGGGGTTTGGGAGGGGGGGGTGATTTACAGAAACTCGATCAACGTGAGAAATGGAGCACAGGAGTGAGGTTCTAGACGGACTGCGATCATTCTCTGCGGGCTTAATTAGTACAGCGGAAAACGAGCCGAGTCAGCTTGCCGCTGTAGTGGAGATTTGGTGCTGCTTTGTTGAGGGAGATGGGGAGTGCGTGCGTGTGTGTGTGTGTGTGTGTGTGTGTGGTGTGTGTGTGTGTGTGTGTGTGTGTGTGTGTGTGTGTGGTGTGTGTGTGTGTGTGTGTGTGCTGGTCATGCATCTGTGTGTATTTGGTCATGTATATAATACATTGTGTGGACCACAGTTTTACAGGTCCCCACAAAGATCTGTGATTTCGCTCAAAAAAACCTCATGTTTTGTTTGGTTACTCATGGTTAAAGTTAGGGCTGGGTAGGGCTTAAGGTCGTCATGTCCTGATAAGAGTATTCCCCATAGAAATGAATGGAGAGTCCCCCACAAAGATATAATTACAAAACGAGTGTGTGCGTGAGTCTATGAGCGCTAAGTTTGTTATCCTTGTCAGGATGGATTTAGGAAACCTTTATTCCATCTGCATTTCAACAAAGACACCCACACGCACAGACATGCAAAAAATTAAAAGCTGTGATTGAGCTTCTGTTGGGTTTTCGTTCTGATAGAATGGGATTGGAAAGCTTGAATTGCAATAAATGATTCAGGGTGTACAAAGATAGGAATATAAGTGTGTGTGTGTGTGTGTGTGT